>NC_053022.1:91802247-92102247 GCF_003073215.2 Triticum urartu | reverse complement strand
GATTCCAATTACCTGGCCATTTGCGGTCTGGGGGCTTGATATGGTTGGACCTTTCAAAAGATCTAAAGATAAAAAGACACATCTTTTAGTAGTAGTTGACAAGTTCACAAAGTGGGTTGAGGCGGAGCCAGTGAGCAAGTGTGATGCAGCCACAGCGGTTCAGTTCATGAAAAAGGTGATCTTTCGTTTTGGTTTTCCACACAGCATTATCACGAACAATGGCACTAATTTATCCCAAGGGGCTATGGAGGAGTTCTGTCAATGTGAGCATATCCGGCTTGATGTTTCTTCTGTAGCTCACCCTCGGTCTAATGGGTAGGCTGAGAGAGCCAATCAGGAAATCTTAAAAGGTCTCAGGCTACGGCTCATGGTTCCCTTACAAAGAACGCCGGGTTGCTGGGTAGAGGAGTTACCCTCGGTATTGTGGAGTATTAACACCATCCCGAACAGATCTACGGGTTATACACCTTTCTTCATGGTTTATGGAGCTGAAGCAGTGCTGCCCAGTGACATCCGTCCTGACTCACACCGTGTGGCGGCTTATGTTGAGGCCAAAAATGAACAAGCCAGACAGGATGCACATGATTTGTTAGATGAGGAAAGAGACTTAGCAGCGGCTGGATCAACAATTTATCAACAGGACTTGCGCCGCTATCACAGCCGCCGGGTTAAGTCCAGGACTTTTCAAGAAGGTGACCTGGTGCTCTGGCTCATCCAGGATCTGTCAGATGCACACAAGCTATCCCCGCCTTGGGAAGGACCTTTTGTAGTAAGCAAGAACTTAAACAACGGGTCATATTACCTCATTGACGTTCGAGAGCACAAAGACTCACGTAAGTCGGAGGAGGAGACCTGCCGGCCGTGGAACATTGCTCAACTCCGGCCATACTACACCTGAGCCATCGGCTCTCACCATGTACATACTTTGACGTTGTATATACTATGATAAGCAATAAAGCAGGACCTCTGTCCTTTTATTTTTAAGAGGTTACATATCTTTACTCTTTTTCACTATATAAAATGACCATTAAGGAGCTGATTATATCTGAATCAAGTCTAACCTTTTTTGGTCCGGCTTATGATCGTATTCGAATCTAGCTGTAAACCTCATGGTCACTTGGGGGTTTCCTGTTCAAACATAGGTCGTATTCGAACCAAAGAGAACATAGCTGTCGTAACCCTCTTGATCAGCTCAAAGCCAAACTCACCAGGGGGCTTCTTGATCGTATCCGAATCATAGCTTAACCCCTTTTGGGTCCGACTTGGATCGTTTTCGAATCAGGGTTGTTAAAAACCTCTCAAGATCATTTGGGTGCTTCCTGTTCAAACATAGGTCGTATTCGAACCAAAGAGAACATAGCTGTCGGTACCCTCTTGATTGGCGCAACTCCAAAGCCACTGGGGCTATATGATCATATTCGAATCTTAGCTTAACCCCTTTGGTCCGGTTTACTGATCACATTCGAATTAGAAACCCCCAACCTTTAGTTACAACGTTATTTATATTGTTTGCCACCTGCTATTTGTTTTGTTGGTCTTTTATTGTCTCAATTTTAACAATCAGCATGGTGTAACATCCCAAATTTTCAATTTGGAATGTTATACATTAGATCATCATGCATATCATATTTTATTTTGCATTGTGGTTGATCCTAGAAATTCTACGCAACTCAGTGACCCACAGAGAGAGTTGGGGATTTCGTTATTTTCATATTTGAGTTTTCTCAAATTTTGAGAATAGGATCATTTGATTTTATTTATTTTATCATCAATTATTTCTATTACAAAAATATGAGAGAGGGAATAAAATGACTTTCCCAAAATAAAGATATATTGAGGATTTAATAATAAAATCAAATAAGATTTTATTTCGGAGTTTTTCAGCGTTTTATTTGAATTTAGGAAAAAAGTGCATTTTTCAAAATTGCATTTAGGGCCCAAATAAATGTTCACCTTGTGCGGCTTGATTTTAAAAGCCCGTGAAAATTTATTTCGGAATTTTTGGAGTCCGTTTAGTATTTCTTTTTATTTTTCTTCCGAGCAGAATAATAATAAAAAAAACGAACCGACTTAACGGGCCGTGTCCGACCTGGACACCGACCCGGGAGGCCTTTATAAGCCGAGGCCCGGCCCCGGGGGAAACCCTAAAGCGCCGTAAGCCGCCGCCCTAAGAAGCCGCCGCCGCCGACGTTCGCCGCCGCCACCACCGAATCTCGCTGCCGAGGTTTGTCGCGTCTCGATTTCCGTGCCGAAAAAAGAAAAAGAGAGAAAAAAATTCAGCGTTCGTCGTTTTTCTTTTTCTCGGATTAAATCCGCGATTTTTTTGATCGCGATTCCTGATCTAATTTTCGTTTTAGTTTAACTTTTCGCTCGTTTATCGGAATCAGGCGATTAAAGCGCCTAGGGATTCGTCTCGAAACCCTCTATCCGTTTAACAAATTTAAACAAGATTTTGCTACTGTAAAATTTTCCCTATATCCAGATTACTAGAACGAAGTTGTTTTCTTTCGCCGTTTGACTTTCGTTGTTTCGTTCGATTTGATTCTTTTTGCCAACTGGAGTTCTTAAGTTGAACCTTCTGGTTAGTTCTTTTATTTGAGTTTTACCTGTGCATTAGATGAGTACTTATTGTATGCTTGTATGTTTGTCTGTGATAGAATACCCGGAGTGCGCCGCCTGTTACTTCGAATCGTTAGGTTTCGCGGATCATCAGCAAGGCAAGTAACACTTTGATCATACCTTTTCTACTACCCAGTTTTATTGCATTAGATCAATCCTCACACATTGCATGGTTAGGATCTAATAAAATTGTGGGATGAGAAGTAGATGAGGTAGTACCTATTACCTGTTATTATCAAACCTTTGGGAGTTACTTCTACGTTTGCTTATTATGCCATGCTATGCTAGTAGACGTGGATTGGGTGAGTGATATCCATGCTAGATGTGAGATTGTTAATTTATGGTTTATCTAAGGTGGCAACTTAAACACACATCTGGGTGGATTGAGGCACCTGGGTATTCCAGGACTTGCCTGTTTTCTTTTGGACCGCCACCCAGGCTCAAAGGGATCATGAGACTATTCATACTAGAAACTTCCATGTGCAGCCACAAGCTATTATGGGCTCTAGCATAGTTGACTAAGTTGTGCGAACTCTTACAGTGGTAGACTAGCAGATGTAGGGGATGTAGGTGGTACGGTCTACTCGATCGTAAGGTGCTAGCGCTTCTGAAAGACTATGTCTCGGTCATCCGTCTTCTCAAACACCATGTAGCGCGAGAAACCAAACGGAGGCGATCTAGTCTTGTGGGGAAAAGTGCGCAAACCTCTGCAGAGCGTAATAAACTAATCATGGTTAGCCGTGTCCCCGGTTATGGACATCTTGAGTATCTAGTACTTGGATTTTCATGTGAATCTCAACATGTTACTCTAAATTAATTTTGTTGGGTTATGTTTAATGATGATGCTTAATTGGGATTGAGAATGCTGTCGACCCTTCTCAATGTTTAACAACCACCATGATAGTAATTAAATTTTATTCCTTTGAAGTAGGGAAAAATTGGCTTTACGCAAAACTGTAACCATAGAGCTTTCCACCAGCCAAATATGCATATAGTATAGCTGTTTCATTCCCTTACTCTCTATGTGTTACCTTGCCAGCATATTCCATGTGCTGACCCGTTTCGGGCTGCAACGTTAATGTTGCAGACTTTTCAGACGACGATTAAGGAGTCTTTAGGTCGCGGTTCTATACTCAGTGATGCCGTTGGAGTTGATGGACTCACTTATCTTCCAAGCCTTCCACTGTTATCGTTATTAGATGGCCTTAAGCCATATTTATTGTAATAAGTTCTCTTATGAGACACTCGATGTAATAAGTGTGTGATTGCTACTCTGCTATAAATCCTCCGAGTACTGTGTGGTGTCAGCATTACTGATCCAGGGATGACACCGGAGCACAGAGATCAGACTGTTTGAGGTCTGGTCGCTACAGAGATGGTATCAGAGCACACGCTGACTGTAGGACACGACCACTAAGCAAAAGACCTAGATCACTATTCACTCTCTTCTCTTCTGACCTCTCATCGTTTCTACTCTTTAGGATGGCGGATGCAAGGAACAAGTTCACACAACCGGATGAAGATACACCCTTTGGACGACACTTGAAGGAAGTCACTAGATACCTGAACATAGGATGTAACACCCTCAATGCGACTATAGCTCCCACGTGTCGAGGCACGACTTAGAGACATAATCGCATTGAAGGCATATGTCGCAAGTTAGGAAATCTTCACAACATCCCATATAATATGATAATAAAAGGGGAGATAACATAGTTGGCTTACACTCGCCACGTCAATCAAGTACATAAATAACATTACATCATCCAAACACTCATGGCCCGACTACGGCGCCAAAATAAAAGATAACCCAACATGCGACAACGGTCCCGTTCACCCCCAACTGGGCACCACTACTGATCATCAGGAAAAGAAACATAGTAACGTTGAGAGTCTTCGTCGAACTCCCACTTGAGATCAAGCGCGTCTCCTGGAGCAGAATCATCAGGCCCTGCATCTGGTGTAATAGTAATCTGTGAGCCACAGGGACACAGCAATCTCGCACCCTCGCGATCAAGACTATTTAAGCTTATAGGTAAGGCAGGGTAAATATAAGTGGAGCTGCAGCAAGCGACTAGCAAAATATGGTGGCTAACTTATTCGCAAAAGAGAGCGAGAAGAGGAGGCAAAGCGTGAGCGAGAAACTAGAGAACAACCTGCGCAAACATTACTCCAACACCGTGTCCACTTCCCGGACTCCGCCGAGAAGAGGCCATCACGGTAACACACTCAGTTGATTCATTTTAGTTAAGTTAAGGTTCAAGTTATCTACAACCGGACATTAACAAATTCCCATCTGCACATAACCGCGGGCACGGCTTTTAAAAGTTCAAATCCCTGCGGGGGAGTCCCAACTTAGCCCATGACAAGCTCTCACGGTCAACAAAGGAATAGACCTCCTCCCAAGACGTTCCGATCAGACTCGGTATCTCGGTTCTTCAAGACACTTCGACAGGTTAAAACAAGACAAGCAACACCGCCCGAATGTGCCGACAAATCCCGATAGGAGCTGCACATATCTCTTTCTTAGGGCACACTCAGATGAGCGCTCCATACAACTAAAACCAAACCTCGAGTTTCCCCGAGGGGGCGCTGCACAGGACTCTAGTTTGGACCAACACTTAGAGGAGCACTGGCCCGGGGGGGGGGTTTAAAATAAGATGACCTTCGGGCTCCGGAAACCCAAGGGAAAAAGAGGCTAGGTGGCAAATGGTAAAACCAAGGTTGGGCATTGCTGGAAAAGCTTTAATCAAGGCGAACTATCAAGGGGTTCCCATTATAACCCAACCGCGTAAGGAACGCAAAATCCGGGAACATAACACCGATATGACAGAAACTAGGGCGGCAAGAGTGGAACAAAACACTAGGTGAGAGGCCGAGCCTTCCACCCTTTACCAAGTATATAGATGCATTAAGATAACATGGCAATATAATGATATCCCAATAAGTAAATAAATGTTCCAACAAGGAACGACCTTCAATCTTCACCTGCAACTAACAACGCTATAAGAGGGGCTGAGCAAAGCGGTAACATAGCCAATCAACGGTTTGCTAGGACATGGTGGGTTAGAGGTTTGACATGGCAATTTGGGAGGCTTGAAGGCAAATGGTAGGCATCGTAGCATTGGCATAGCAAAAGAGCGAGCAAACTAGCATAGCAAAGATAGTAGTGATTTCGAGGGTATGATCATCTTGCCTGCACAGTTGTCAAAGCTGACTGGATCCTCGAAAGCAAACTCAACGGGCTCCTCGTTTGCGAACTCGTCTCCCGGCTCTACCCAAACTAGACAAACAAGCAACAAGGACACAATCAACCACGTGCAAGGATCAAACAATATGATGCTATGATGATATGCTATGAGGGAGGCGATGCGGGATGCATATGCAATATATGACAAGGGATGCATGAACCTGGACTCAACTTGGAAATCCAAGTATGCCAATGGAAATATGAGATGAAATTGCTTGAAAACGATATAAAGATCATCGGAATCGGAGTTACGGTTTGGAAATGGCAAGCGATTCAAATATGACACCGGTCTGCGATTTACAGCAAGTAGCCATCTAAATGCAATGAGATGAACATGCTACAGCACCCAAACATGACAACAAAATACATGGCAGGGATGCATACAAGATGCTTAACAAAAGTCTAGCACTGAGCTACGGCCAATTCATCCATTAACAGGTTCAAACAAGCATGGCAAAAATGCATATGGCAAACAGATCTCAGACTTAGTGAAATTAACACTTGTCTGGAATTTCAGATCAGGTAGCACTCTTCGGAGCAACAAAACTACATGCTACAGGACCTGAACATGGCAAAGTAAAGCATGAGCATGGAGCTACTCAAAGAGCTTAACAAAAGTCCCTTAGTGACCTTGAGCCAAAAGGGATCAGAAAATACAATTGCAAGCATGTGAACATAGCAAAAACATAATCAGATCAGACTTAGTGAAAACTGGCACATGCTGAACATAACTCAAGTAGGCATGTTTACGAGCTCGATGCACTCACTAGAGCAAGTCATGATAAGCTAAGCATACATCAAGAATACACAAAATTCAATCTAGAACATGGCAAGAACAATAGCATAGCATGCACGGATCAACTACAACATCATCGGCAAAATTGCAAACAAGTTGACAATCTGCCCAGATTCACAAAGTAGCAAAAGTAGAGCTCGATTGACTCAAGCTAGGGTGCTCCATAATTGCAAACAAAGACATGGATGGATAGAGCACTACAAGATTAACAAAAAATCCTTACTGATCATCCTCAAAAGAGGCACGGATCACTAGGAAACAACATGAAACATAAGGCCATATGAAATAAACAGCTCAAGGACTTAGTGGAAATGCTAAGTCCCTGAAATCAGAATTACCAAGTGCACCACTTTACAAGCTTGTGCTAGTCACCACACACATCACAAAAATACATGGGTTGCACCTCTGGAAATATGACAAAGCCCTTAACAAAACATATGTAGAGCTCATGGGCATATCATGCACACATTAATCATGGCAAAAATGACAAAAAGCTAAACGGAGTAGCAGATCTGACAATTATCTCAAGTAGCCCTCTTATAACAGCATTTCGGGCATCAAGATGAACTCAAATGAAAATTATGCAATGGAATGAAATGATGTACTCTCTGAGATGAACATTTTGACATGATATATGCATGAATCGGAGCTACGGATGCAAAGTTACGAGGATATGAACAAGAGCACTTGGATCTGGAATTTTTGGGACTTAGAGGAAAAATCAACCTCGCGGATCTAGGGTTTACTGTTCACGGCACGCGATCTACTGTTCATCTGCGATGAAACCGAGGTCGCCGGCGAGGAGAGGAGGCCGGGCGGCAGCTTGCCGGCGAGGAGAGGATGCCGGGCGGCGGGGCGGCGGACCCGGCCGCGGGGCGGTGAGGCGGCGAGGGAAGGCGGCGGGGTGCGGCTCCGGGCGGCGCCGGCTCGGGCGGCGTGGAGCTCCGGGGCGGCGTTGGCGCGCGGCGGCATCGTGGCGGCGGCGGCCGAGGCGGCGGAGCGTGGCGCCGGCTCGGGAGGAGAAGGGCGGCGACGGCTGAGGCGACGAGTCGGGCCGGGGACGGGCCGAGCAGGCCTGGCGCGGCTAAGGCGGCGAAGTGGTCCGGGAGCGCCACATGGCAGCTCCCGGTTGGCGGTGGCGGAAGCGTCCGGCCCGGACGGACGTGTCCGGCGGGCGCGGAGGCGATTTTAGGGTTTCGGGGAGAAGGAAATCCGAATTTTGGGGGATCTTTAAATAGGCATAGGTGGAGCTAGGAGAGTCCAAATGAGGTGCGGTTTTCGGCCACGCGATCATGATTGAACGATCTAGATGATGGAGAAGGCTTAGGTGGGTTTTGGGCCAAATTGGAGGGGTGTTGGGCTGCAACACACACGAGGCCTTTTCAGTCCCTCGGTTAACCGTTGGAGTATCAAACGAAGTCCAAATGGTACGAAACTTGACAGGCGGTCTACCGGTAGTAAACCAAGGCCACTTGGCAAGTCTCGGTCCAATCTGGAAATGCTTAATCTCCACACATGAAAGAAAGGTAGAAATGACCACCGGAGGAGGACGAAGCGCCAGAAAGCAAAACGGACAACGGGGAAAATGCTCGAATGCATGAGATGAACACGTATGCAAATGCAATGCACATGATGACATGATATGAGATGCATGACAACGACAACAACACACGGAGAAAAAGACCCGAACCCGAGAAAATAAATTAACTTAACGCCAGAAATGGCAAGAGTTGGAGTACAAATTGGGAAAGTTACATCCGGGGTGTTACAACACTCCACCACTACAAAAGGATCTCGTCCCGAGATCTAGGACTGAAAGAACGCCGGGTACTCAGAACGGAGGTGATCCTCGCGTTCCCAGGTAGCTTAACGGTCGGAATGGTGTGACCACTTGACTTTGAGCAATTTGATTGACTTGTTGCGAGTCTTGCGTTCAGTCTCCTCAAGAATAGCAACTGGGTGCTCACGATAAGAGAGATCTTCTTGGAGCTCAATGTCCTCGAAGTTGATGGTGCGGTCAGGAGTCTTGAAGCACTTTCGAAGCTGAGAGACATGGAACACGTCATGAACATTTGCAATGTTTGAAGGAAGCTCGAGTTGATAGGAGAGGCCGCCTCTCTTGCTGACAATCTTGAAAGGTCCCACGTATCTAGGGGCAAGCTTCCCTTTGATATGGAAGCGACGAGTACCTTTCATAGGAGAGACGCGGAGGTAAACATGATCTCCGATCTCGAAAGCCAAATCACGGTGCTTACTATCATACTAGCTCTTCTGGCAGGATTGGGCTGCTTTGTGGTTATCACGAATGACTTTGCACATTTCCTCTGCCTCTGTGATTAAGTCATTACCCAAAAGCTGATGTTCACCGGTTTCAGACCAGTTGAGAGGGGTACGGCACTTCCTGCCATACAGAATTTCAAATGGGGCCTTGCCCGAACTTGCTTGAAAACTGTTGTTGTAGGAGAATTCAGCGTATGGAAGACAATCCTCCCACTTCATGCCAAAGGAGATCACACAAGCCCTGAGCATATCTTCAATAATCTGGTTGACACGCTCGACTTGACCGCTAGTTTGAGGATGGAAAGCTGTGCTGAAGCGGATGTTGGTGCCCATGGCCTTCTGAAAAGAATCCCAAAACTTCGAGGTAAAGATGCTGCCATGGTCTGAAGAGATCACTTGAGGAATACCGTGCAGAGAGACAATCCGAGAGGTATAGAGTTCCGCCAATTGAGCTGCAATGATAGACTCTTTGATAGACAGAAAGTGAGCCACTTTGGTGAGTTTGTCGATGACAACGAATATAGCATCATTGCCACGCTTGGACTTTGGAAACCCAGTCATGAAGTCCATTTCAATGTGGTCAAACTTCCATTCTGGAATGGCAAGAGGTTGGAGGAGACCAGCTGGCCTTTGGTGTTCTGCCTTTACTCTTCTGCAGACATCACATTCATTCACGAATTGAGCAATCTCGCGCTTCATTCGAGTCCACCAATAATCTTGCTTAAAGTCCTGATACATCTTCGTGCTCCCAGGGTGGATGGAGAGGAGAGAATTGTGAGCCTCGTTCATGATCACTTTACGGAGGTCACCTTTGGGTACAACAATAAGATCCTCGAAGAAGAGAGTATCCTTGTCATCAAGGTGGTAGCACTTGTACTTGGGTTGACTCTTGGCACTCCCAATCTTCACCTTTTTCACCATAGCATCAAGAAGCTGGGCTTGGTGAATCTTGTCTTCCAAGGTAGGAGAGACTTGGAGGTTGGCGAGGAAACCTTGAGGAACAACTTGCAGGTTAAGTTTGCGGAAAGCTTCACAAAGCTCGGGTTGATAAGCCTTGAGAATCAGACTGTTGCAATACGCTTTCCTGCTCAAAGCGTCAGCAATCACATTGGCCTTGCCCGGAGTATACTCGATACTCGGATTATACTCTTGAATCATTTCGACCCATCGAGTTTGCCTGAGTTTGAGATTAGGCTGAGTGAAGATGTACTTGAGACTCTTTTGATCAGTGAAAATGTCCACTTTTCTTCCCAATAGAAGATGTCTCCAAGTCAAAAGAGCATGCACAACTGCCGCCAACTCGAGATCATGAGTGGGGTAGTTCTTCTCATTAGGCTTCAACTGGCGAGAGGTATAAGCAACAACTTTCTTCTCTTGCATCAAAACTGCGCCAAGACCTTGGAGAGAGGCATCACAAAAGACCTCGTACGGCTTGGATTCATCGGGCGGAGTCAGAACTGGAGCAGTGATCAATTTCTCTTTCAAAGTGTTGAAAGCAATGTCACACTCCGGAGACCAAACGTACTTGACGTGCTTCTGAAGAAGATTTGAGAGAGGCTTCGCGATCTTAGAAAAGTTTTCAATGAATCTTCGGCAATAGCTTGCGAGACCAAGGAAGCTACGGAGTTGCTTCACGTTCTGAGGAGGTTCCCAATTCACAATTGCAGACACCTTCTCAGGATTCACGGCAATGCCCTTGGCAGAGATGATATGACCAAGATAAAGAACCTCATCGAGCCAAAATTCACACTTGGAGAACTTGGCGTAGAACTGGTGTTCCCTGAGCTTATCAAGAACCAAACGCAAGTGCTTGGCATGATCTTCCTTGTTCTTCGAGAAAACCAGAATGTCGTCGAGATAGACCAAAACAAAGTCATTGGTGTAGGCGTTGAAGATGAAGTTCATCATGCGATTTAACATCGGAGGAGCGTTGACGAGGCCAAAATACATGACAGTGTATTCATATGAACCAAAGCTTATCCTGAAAGCCGTCTTGGGAATATCTTGCTCATGGATTCGAATCTGATGATAACCCATACGGAGATCAAGCTTGGAGAATACTTGAGCACCTTTAAGTTGTTCGAATAGCTCATTGATGTTGGGAAGTGGGTATTTGTTCTTGATGGTCTTCTTGTTTAGTGGACGGTAATCAACACAAAGTCGGTCCATTCCATCCTTCTTCTTCACAAAAAGAACACCACAACCCCACGGAGAAGAACTAGGCCAGATGAGACCCATTTTCTCTTGAATATCGAGTTGCTTCTTCAGCTCCTTCAACTATTCAGGTCCGAGCTTGTAAGGACGCTTGCACACAGGTTCCGTGCCAGGCTCAAGATCAATAACGAATTCAACTAGCCGGTGCGGAGGCATTCCTGGAATCTCTTCTAGAAAGACGTCTTGATATTCGCAAACGACTGGAATTTGAGAGATGGCATCCAATTCACCCTTCTCATTGAGAGAAACAGACGGATAGTATCATCACGAGCGGCAAAGAAAATTACATCCTCAGACGAATGAGTCAATTGAGTCTGCCTGGCAGCACAATCAAGATGTGCCTTGTTCTTAGAAAGCCAATCCATTCCGAGAATAAGATCAATATCCGAGTTACCAAGAACAATTGGGGAAGAAAGGAACTTGTAATCGCCCAATGTGATAGTAACCTCTGGGACACAGGTGTTAGCTGTCATCTGCTTGCCCGGTGACACAATTTGCAAGGAACTTTGCAGATACTGATAATCGCACTCATACTTTGATGCAAAAGGTTTGGAAATGAAACAATGCGATGCACCCGTGTCAAAAAGAACTTTTGCAGGAATATCGTTAACTGGAAGGTTACCCATGATGACATCTAACGAGTCCTCTGCCTGAGCTGCATTCATCAAATTGACCTTGGCGTGCTTGGGGTTATGCTTGACCACAGTTGTACTTGCCGATCTGACAGGAGGAGGAGGAAGACGCCTTTGATTGAGACACTTGTTGGCATAGTGACCCCTCTGTTGGCACTTGTTGCACGTGACCTCTGAAAGCGGACGGTGATACGGAGCACTCGATCTTGGAAGTTGAGACGAAGTCTTGTTCTGAAGGCGGGGGTGGGGGGGGGGGGAAGAACCACTGCCACCTTTGCTCTTCTGCTGATACGACTGACGGAACAGAGGAGGAGGAAGCCAATACTTCTGCTACTTGGCCACTTGAGTAGAGGAAGAAGGAGTAACATCTCTGACTCGCTTCTTAGAAGCATCACACCTCAACTAAGCAGCCTCTTGCTTCAGTGCCATGTTGTAGAACTCATCGTATCTCAAGGGCTCAAAGAGAACAAGAGCTAGCTAAATTTCTTCTCTGAGACCACCCCTGAACTGGTATATCATGCTCTTCTCATCAGGGACGTCCTGCTTGGCAAAGCGGGCGAGCTTCTGAAACAACTTGTTGTAGTCATAGATAGACAAAGAGCCTTGCTTCAGGTTGCGGAATTCCTCACGCTTGCTTTCAACCACGCTCTGAGGAATATGATGAGCTCGGAAATCTTGACGAAATTCATCCCAAGTGATAACACGTCCACCTCTGGAGTCCTTGTATTACTGGAACCATTCTGCAGCTTGATCTTTGAGTTGGAAGGAAGCGAACTTGACAAAGTCCTCAGGCCTGACGTTACTGCAATCGAAATGCTTGCACAGATCCACAAGCCAATCGTCAGCATCAGTTGCCTCAACACAATTGCTGAAAGTCTTTGGCCCGTTAGCAAGGAACTGGTTGAGTGTAGCAAAGTGATTCTGATTGTTGCCTTGGTTCCCTTGGTTGCCTTGATTGCGCTCTTGGAGAATTTGCATGATCAACTGTGTGTTTGCATTGGTTGCGGCCATCACAGCTTGCCATGCCTCCGAAGGAGGGGGAGGTGGTGGCGGATTAGTATTACGAGTCGTGCGCGTTGGAGGAGCCATCCTGAAGAGGTTGACATCCATTAGCACCATGATAGGCAAATATTGAAGCTGAATCCAACGGAATGAAAATTGCAACATATAGTCTTCACATCCGAACAAAATGAACGAATGCATTCCTCTTGAAATGGTCACATATCCATAAATTGAGAAGCCACTTAGAATTAAGGTAGAGAAATAAATCAACACAGTACAGATCAAGAACGAATAATCGGTAAGAAATCCCAATCTCAAACCAATATCCGTGGAAGAAGAACTAGAGCTACTAGAATTCCCACCTATGAAACTCCCGAACCTTTTCGGTTATGCAATCAGGTGTTGGGGATACAGGGGAAGCATAATATCTCACCCAAATCTAACAAATCCTACATCCAGCTGTATCCATCCTTCAACACATAACCAAGAAACCTTCGGAAACCGTCTACCTCAACCTTCGAAAAGCATCCGTTATACAAGTTATGGCGATACTCCCGAACTCCCGCCCCAGTACTGGGTGGCGTCGAGGTTATCTCACCAACGAACTGCATAAAAGAGATTTTCGATGTCGGCGTACTAAACTCAGGTATTCCAGAACTGCAACGATAAAATTATGACGACAACACCTCAGAGCTCAACTCCCCGGGACACTTCCACAAAACCCTGACAGGAGGCACCAAGACAATGTTCTCATCATAAAACCATCGGAACGATTCCAAGATACCTGCGTGATCCTAAATTTTTTTTAGTGAAATTTGAGAAGAGAAGAGTCAAAACTCTACGTCAGGATGCCTTACCAGAGCGATGAGGAGACTGGAAAGTAAAAAGAATTCCTAAACTCTCCGATATATAATTCCTAAATGACTCAAAACATTTTTCTAGACACAACTCGGCTGCTAAAAACGATCAAGCAATGGGGCTCCTAAGGTCGGGGAAGGCTCTGATTACCAACTTGTAACACCCGTGATGCGACTATAGCTCCCACGTGTCGAGGCACGACTTAGAGACATAATCGCATTGAAGGCATATGTCGCAAGTTAGGCAATCTTCACAACATCCCATGTAATATGATAATAAAAGCGGAGATAACATAGTTGGCTTACACTCGCCACGTCAATCAAGTACATAAATAACATTACATCATCCAAACACTCATGGCCCGACTACGACGCCAAAATAAAAGATAACCCAACATGCGACAACGGTCCCGTTCACCCCCAACTGGGCACCACTACTGATCATCAGGAAAAGAAACATAGTAATGTTGAGAGTCTTCGTCGAACTCCCACTTGAGCTCAAGCGCGTCTCCTGGAGAGGAATCATCAGGCCCTGCATCTGGTGTAATAGTAATTTATGAGCCAAGGTTGGGCATTGCTGGAAAAGCTTTAATCAAGGCAAACTATCAGGGGGTTCCCATTATAACCCAACTGCGTAAGGAACGCAAAATCCGGGAACATAACACCGATGTGACGGAAACTAGGGCGGCAAGAGTGGAACAAAACACTAGGCGAGAGGACGATCCTTCCACCCTTTACCAAGTATATAGATGCATTAATATAACATGGCAATATAATGATATCCCAACAAGTAAATAAATGTTCCAACAAGGAACGGCCTTCAATCTTCACCTGCAACTAACAACGCTATAAGAGGGGCAAAGCAAAGCGGTAACATAGCCAATCAACGGTTTGCTAGGACATGGTGGGTTAGAGGTTTGACATGGCAATTTGGGAGGCTTGAAGGCAAATGGTAGGCATCGTAGCATTGGCATAGCAAAAGAGCGAGCAAACTAGCATAGCAAAGATAGTAGTGATTTCGAGGGTATGATCATCTTGCCTGCACAGTTGTCAAAGCTGACTGGATCCTCGAAAGCAAACTCAACGGGCTCCTCATTTGCGAACTCGTCTCCCGGCTCTACCCAAACAAGACAAACAAGCAACAAGGACACAATCAACCACGTGCAAGGATGAAACAATATGATGCTATGATGATATGCTATGAGGGAGGCGATGCGGGATGCATATGCAAGATATGACAAGGGATGCATGAACCTGGACTCAACTTGGAAATCCAAGTATGCCAATGGAAATATGAGATGAAATCGCTTGAAAACGATATAAAGATCATCGGAATCGGAGTTACGGTTTGGAAATGGCAAGCGATTCAAATATGACACCGGTTTGCGATTTACAGCAAGTAGCCATCTAAATGCAATGAGATGAACATGCTAAAGCACCCAAACATGAAAACAAAATACATGTCAGGGATGCATACAAGATGCTTAACAAAAGTCTAGCACTGAGCTACGGCCAATTCATCCATTAACAGATTCAAACAAGCATGGCAAAAATGCATAAGGCAAACAGATCTCAGACTTAGTGAAATTAACACTTGTCTGGAATTTCAGATCAGGTAGCACTCTTCGGAGCAACAAAACTATATGATACCAGACCTGAACATGGCAAAGTAAAGCATGGCATGGAGCTACTCAAAGAGCTTAACAAAAGTCCCTTAGTGACCTTGAGCCAAAAGGGATCAGAAAATACAATTGCAAGCATGTGAACATAGCAAAAACATAATCAGATCACAGACTTAGTGAAAACTGGCACATGCTGAAACACAACTCAAGTAGGCATGTTTACGAGCTCGATGCACTCAAAAAGGAGCAATTCATGATAAGCTAAGAATACATCTATCAACAAAACACAAAATTCAATCTAGAAATGGGAAGAACAATAGCATAGCATGCACGGATCAACTACAACATCATCGGCAAAATTGCAAACAAGTTGACAATCTGCCCAGATTCACAAAGTAGCAAAAGTAGAGCTCAATTGACTCAACCTAGGGTGCTCCATAATTGCAAACAAAGACATGGATGGATATAACACTACAAGATTAACAAAACATCCTTACTGATCATCCTCAAAAGAGGCACGGATCACTAGGAAACAACATGAACATAAGGCCATATGAAATAAACAGCTCAAGGACTTAGTGGAAATGCTAAGTCCCTGAAATCAGAATTACCAAGTGCACCACTTTACAAGCTTGTGCTAGTCACCACACACATCACAAAAATACATGGGTTGCACCTCTGGAAATATGACAAAGCCCTTAACAAAACATATGTAGAGCTCATGGGCATATCATGCACACATTAATCATGGCAAAAATGACAAAAAGCTAAACGGAGTAGCAGATCTGACAATTATCTCAAGTAGCCCTCTTATAACAGCATTTCGGGCATCAAGATGAACTCAAATGAAAATTATGCAATGGAATGAAATGATGTACTCTCTGAGATGAACATTTTGACATGATATATGCATGAATCGGAGCTACGGATGCAAAGTTACGAGGATATGAACAAGAGCACTTGGATCTGGAATTTTTGGGACTTAGAGGAAAAATCAACCTCGTGGATCTAGGGTTTACTGTTCACGGCACGCGATCTACTGTTCATCTGCGACGAAACCGAGGTCGCCGGCGAGGAGAGGAGGCCGGGCGGCAGCTTGCCGGCGAGGAGAGGATGCCGGGCGGCGGGGCGGCGAGGCGGCGAGGGAAGGCGGCGGGGCACGGCTCCGAGCGGCGCCGGCTCAGGCGGCGTGGAGCTTCGGGGTGGCGATGGCGCGCGGCGGCATCGTGGTGGCGGCCGCCGAGGCGGCGGAGCACGGCGCTGGCTCGGGAGGAGAAGGGCGGCGGCGGCTGAGGCGGCGAGTCGGGCCGGGAGGGCCGGGGACGGGCCAAGCAGGCCTGGCACGGCTGAGGCGGCGAAGTGGTCTGGGGGCGCCACGTGGCAGCTCCTGGTTGGCGGCGGCGGAAGCGTCCGGCCCGTATGGACGTGTCCGGCCGGCGCGGAGGCGATTTTAGGGTTTCGGGGGAAAAGGAGATCCGAATTTCGGGGGATCTTTAAATAGGCATAGGAGGAGCTAGGAGAGTCCAAATGAGGTGCGGTTTTCGGCCACGCGATCGTGATCGAACGATCTAGATGATGGAGAAGGCTTAGGTGGGTTTTGGGCCAAATTGGAGGGGTGTTGGGCTGCAACACACACGAGGCCTTTTCGGTCCCTCGGTTAACCGTTGGAGTATCAAACGAAGTCCAAATGGTACGAAACTTGACAGGCGGTCTACCGGTAGTAAACCAAGGCCGCTTGGAAAGTCTCGGTCCAATCCGGAAATGTTTAATCCCCACACATGGAAGAAAGGTAGAAATGACCACCGAAGGAGAACGAAGAGCCGGAAAGCAAAACGGACAACGGGGAAAATGCTCGAATGCATGAGATGAACACGTATGCAAATGCAATGCACATGATGACATGATATGAGATGCATGAAAACGACAACAACACACGGAGACAAAGACCCGAACCCGAGAAAATAAATTAACTTAACGCCAGAAATGGCAAGAGTTGGAGTACAAATTGGGAAAGTTACATCCGGGGTGTTACATAGGAGTACCAAGCTTCACGGGAACCTACAATGCCACTTTACCTGAAGAAGAGCACTGGATGATTCAAGTCAAAGTTCCAGGAAGGAGGTTCATGCCAGTCACTGAGCCCATAGAGTTTTCTTTTGATGCACCAACTTGGAGTCTAGGAAAGAGCATGGCAGCTCACATCGCCATGGGACGCATTGGAGAAGTCTACCGCAAGGATCTCAAGGATACTATCTACCAGATTTGTGGGCGCTGAGATGAACACTGGGAGATGATCAGCACCAGGAAGGATAGATCAATCGCAGCTTTTATCCAGGAACTAAACCAGCACATTCGACGACAGGAGAACCAGATGTGTGCCGACATGATATATCTAAAGAAGGCTAAGACTAGAATCAAGGAACTGGAGGAAGAACTCAAGGCTACACATGAAGATTATGAAGAGGAAATTGAAGTGTTGGTGGAGAAGAATGACAACCTGATCAAGAAGATTGGAATACATATGGGAGACCCTACGATAGTAGATGAAGACGAAGAACCTCAGGAGATTAGGCCGGAAGACTAAATCATCATCGATGGCACCGACTCGGAAGCAGATAGTAGCGATGATGACTATGTTGATGAAGCTGGAGCAGATATCATGGAGTCAATGACCGTAGAATATTTCTAGTAGACCACCTGATCAGTAGTAGTAGTCCACCATGTAAATATAGTAGTCCAAGCACTTTTGCGATAGATAGATCGATTGTATGCCCTTGTTTGATTGAATGAAGTGAATTGTTTGCTTTTGCCTCATGTGCATATGGGTAGTGTTTTGTCTTTAGACCCCCTCTATTCTTATATCTCATCTTTTCTAAACCCTCAGATGCCTCCGAGACGTGACCCCGGATTTGCCTTCCCACCGGAGCTCACCCAGTTGATCCAGCAGCAGAACACATTGATGCAGTTACTAGTCCAGAATCAGAATCAGGGGAACAACAACAACAACCCACCACCGCCACCACCACCACCTATTGACCACTTAGCCCGTTTTCTTAGGCTGAATCCGCCGTTGTTTTCCAGCAGCACCGAGCCGATAGTAGCAGATCATTGGCTCCGCAAGACAGCTAGGGAGTTGACCATAGCAGGATGCACAGATGCGGAGAAGGTGAAGTTTGCCGCACATCAGCTAGAAGGACCCTCAGCATCATGGTGGGAGAATTTCACAGCCACTTTCCTAGTAGACACTGTCACATGGGACCAGTTTCAGCAGGCTTTTCGTACTGCACACGTTTCAGCAGGAGCTATGGCCATGAAGAAGCGTGAGTTTCGCAACTTGCGCCAAGGAGGACGGACAGTTGGCCAGTATGTGGAGGAATTTAGTAAACTAGCACGTTATGCCCCAGATGACGTCATTACGGATGCAGCTAAGCAGGAGAAGTTTCTGGAAGGATTGAATGATGAGTTGAGCATGCAGTTGATGGTAGAAACCTTCAACAACTACCAGGAGTTGGTAGATCGTGCTCTTATGATTGAAGGGAAGCAACAGCAAATTGAGAATCGCAAGAGGAAGTATGGACAAGGAAAGTACAATTCAGGAGCTCAGCAAAAGCCACGTTTTACCCCTAGACCGGGAGGACATTTTTAGCATACCCATGGAG
Organism: Triticum urartu; assembly: GCF_003073215.2. Classification (NCBI taxonomy): domain Eukaryota; kingdom Viridiplantae; phylum Streptophyta; class Magnoliopsida; order Poales; family Poaceae; genus Triticum; species Triticum urartu. The sequence continues at coordinate 92,083,316 of NC_053022.1, read as the reverse complement.
TAGGTAGCTTGCACACTCACAATGGCACCAAGAATGGAAATGGCAATGGAGGAAGCAACGGCCAGAACCGCACCAACCCATCAACCCCAGCCAAGAAGGACTTGAGCCAAGTCACTTGCTTTAAGTGTTCGAAGACCGGACATTATGCCAATGAATGTCCTGAAGGCCAAAATGGCAATGGAAGTTCTGGGAAGAAGCCAAACCCTTTTAACAGGGGATAGGTGAACCACGTTAGCGTGGAGGAGGTTGAAGCTCAGCCCGATGCAGTAATAGGTAAGTTTTTGGTTAAGTCATTTACTACACTCGTCTTTTTGATATTGGCGCATCGCATTCATAAATCTCAAGGGGATTTGTGGATAAGTATAACCTACCAACCCAAGCCCTTAGGTCACCCATGTTAGTAACCTCGCCCGGAGCAGAGTATGTGGCTAGTCTATGGTGTGATCGGTTACCATTAAGGATTGGTAACTATGTTTTTCCCTCAGAACAAATAGTATTGGGATCCCAAGGATTGGATGTGATATTAGGCATGGATTGGTTACAAAGTATGAAGGGAATATTGAATGTGCTAGTAAGACAATCTTGCTTACCACACCAGAAGGGAGAAGGATCAAGTATGTATCCCGGCATGTGCCAAAGAGGACTCAAGTAAATTGCCTAACAGGAGTTGTGTAGGAGGAAGTACCAGTGGTAAGGGATTTTCCGGATGTATTTCCAGAGGAGTTGCCAGGCATGCCACCGAATAGAGATATTGAGTTTTTGATTGAGCTACTGCCAGGCACAGGGCCAATATCAAAGAGACCATATAGGATGCCAGCAAAGGATTTGGTGGAAATTAAGAAGCAGATTAAGGAGTTACTGGATAAGGGATATATTCGCCCAAGTTCTTCACCTTGGGGATCGCCAGTACTTCTAGTGGAGAAGAAGGATGGATCGTTAAGGATGGTTGTTGATTATCGAGGATTGAATGAAGTAACGATCAAGAACAAGTACCCACTACCAATGATCAACGATCTATTTGATCGATTGCAAGGAGCTAAGGTATTTTCCAAGGTCGATCTGCGATCAAGATACCACCAGCTGAAGATTCGAGAACAGGATATTCCGAAGACAGCTTTTACCACCAGGTATGGGCTGTATGAGTATACCATTATGTCATTTGGTCTGACTAACGCACCTGCCTATTTTATGAACATGATGAACAAAGTGTTTATTGAGTTTTTGGATAAGTTCGTCGTAGTGTTCATTGATGATATCCTAGTTTATTCGAAGAATGAAGAGGAACATAAGGAGCATTTGCGTTTGGTACTTGGAAAGCTCAGAGAACATCAATTATATGCCAAGTTCAGAAAATGTGAGTTTTGGTTGAAGGAAGTAGGATTCCTCGGACACGTTATATCTGGAGAAGGTATAGCAGTTGATCCCGCTAAAGTTGAGACTGCGACCAAGTGGGAAGCCCCAACAACAGTTGGAGAGATCCGGAGTTTTCTTGGACTCGCAGGATACTACCGGAGATTTATTAAGAATTTCTCAAAGATTGCGAAGCCTATGACTGAGTTGTTGAAGAAAGATACCAAGTTCATATGGACAGAGGAATGTGAGGCTAGTTTCCAGGAGTTGAAGAAACGCTTAGTTACCTCACCAGTATTGATTTTGCCAGACCAGACCAAGGATTATGAGGTGTATTGCGACGCTTCATGTCGAGGACATGGAGCAGTGCTTATGCAGGAAGGGAGAGTTGTTTCATATGCCTCAAGACAACTGAAGCCTCATGAGTTGAATTATGCCACGCATGATTTGGAGTTAGCAGCCGTAGTGCATGCTTTGAAAACATGGAGACATTTTCTCATTGGAAACCATTGTGAGGTGTACACGGATTATAAGAGTTTGAAATACATCTTCACACAGAAGGAGTTGAATCTCAGACAAAGGAGATGGTTGGAGCTCATCAAGGATTATGATATGAAATTGCATTATCACCCCGGAAAGGCTAATGTATTAGCTGACGCATTAAGCCGTAAGAGCCATGTCAATACATTAATGACGGGAGAAATACCCAAGGAGTTAGCAGAAAATCTTCGTGAACTATGTGTGGAAATAGTTCCGAGAGGCTACGTAGCAGCATTGGAGATTCAGTCAACCTTGATGGATAAAATCAGCGAAGCTCAGAAAGCTGACAAAGAGATTGCCGCTATAAAGGAGAAACTGAGCAAAGGAAAAGCTAAAGGATTTCGTGAGGATGAGCACGACACCCTATGGTTTGAAGACCGCGTTTATGTGCCCAATGACCCCGAGATCAGGAAGTTGATTTTGCAAGAGGCACACGACTCACCGTATTCAATTCACCCAGGAAATACCAAGATGTATCTGGATTTGAGGGATATTTTCTGGTGGACCGGAATGAAGAAGGATATTGCGGAGTATGTAGCAGTTTGTGATGTATGCCAGAGAGTAAAGGCAGATCATCAGAAGCCAGCAGGATTGTTACAACCATTGCCGATACCCGAATGGAAGTGGGATAAGCTAGGCATGGATTTTATCACGGGATTGCCCAGGACTCGTTCAGGCTATGACTCAATTTGGGTTGTAGTTGATCGATTGACGAAGGTAGCTCATTTCATCCCAGTAAAGACCACTTACACCAGTGCTAAGTTGGCAAAGATATACATGACCAGGATCGTATGTCTGCATGGAGTTCCAAGGAGTATCATATCGGATAGAGGAACCCAGTTTACCTCAAAGTTCTGGAAGCAGTTGCACGAAACTTTGGGTACCAGGCTAGAATTCAGTACAGCTTTTCATCCACAGACCGATGGACAAACCGCTAGAGTCAATCAGATTTTGGAGGATATGCTGAGAGCTTGTGCGCTGGATTACGGATCTAGTTGGGACGACAATTTGCCATATGCAGAGTTCTCTTACAACAACAGTTATCAAACCAGTTTAAAGATGGCCCCTTTCGAAGCTTTGTAGGGAAGGAGGTGCAGGACACCGTTGTCGTGGGACGAAGTTGGAGACCGCCAGTTGTTTGGACCTGACTTGATTAAGGAGTCTGAACAGAAGGTGAAATTGATTCGTGATAGGCTCAAGGTAGCCCAGTCCAGATAGAAGAGTTATGCGGATTCTAAACGCAAGGAGACAGTTTACGAAGTCGGAGACAGAGCTTATCTTCGAGTATCTCCACTTCGGGGAACAAAGCGTTTTGGAGTTAAAGGGAAGTTAGCGCCACGATTTGTAGGACCATATCGAGTTTTGGAGCGTATGGGAGAAGTGGCCTACAAGTTGGAATTGCCCGAAGGATACATGATGTGTTCCACATTTCTCAGTTAAAGAAATGTCACGCGGAGATGGCTGACATACCATTAAGAGACACAGTACCTTTGGAAACTATTCAGTTGGATAATGATTTGACCTATGAGGAGAAACCAATTAAGATTCTCTAGTTTGCCAGTCGAGTCACTCGCAGCAAGGTTATGAAGTTTTGCAAAGTTCAGTGGAGCCACCACACGGAGGATGAAGCCACCTAGGAGCGAGAGGAAGATTTGCTCAAAGACCACCCTCACCTATTTTCTAGCCAACCCGAATCTCGAGGGCGAGATTCATCTTAAGGGGGGTAGGTTTGTAACATCCCAAATTTTCAATTTGGAATGTTATACATTAGATCATCATGCATATCATATTTTATTTTGCATTTTGGTTGATCCTAGAAATTCTACGCAACTCAATGACCCACGGAGAGAGTTGGGGATTTCGTTATTTTCATATTTGAGTTTTCTCAAATTTTGAGAATAGGATCATTTGATTTTATTTATTTTATCATCAATTATTTCTATTACAAAAATATGAGAGAGGGAATAAAATGACTTTCCCAAAATAAAGAAATATTGAGGATTTAATAATAAAATCAAATACGATTTTATTTCAGAGTTTTTCGGTGTTTTATTTGAATTTAGAAAAAAGTGCATTTTTCAAAATTGCATTTATGGCCCAAATAAATGTTCAAAATTGCATTTAGGGCCCAAAAAAGTGCGGCTTGATTTTAGAAGCCCGTGAAAATTTATTTCGGAATTTTTGGAGTCCGTTTAGTATTTCTTTTTATTTTTCTTCCGAGCGGAATAATAAATAAAAAAACGAACCGACTTAACGGGCCGTGTCCGACCTGGACACCGACCCGGGAGGCCTTTATAAGCCGAGGCCCGGCCCCGGGGGAAACCCTAAAGCGCCCTAAGCCGCCGCCGCCCTAAGAAGCCGCCACCGCCGACGTCCGCCGCCGCCGCTGCCGGATCTCGCCGCCGAGGTTCATCGCGTCTCGATTTCCATGCCGAAAAAAAGAAAAGAGAGAAAAAAATTCGGCGTTCGTCGTTTTTCTTTTTCTCGGATTAAATCCGCGATTTTTCTGATCGCGATTCCTGATCCGATTTTCGTTTTAGTTTAACTTTTCGCTCGTTTATCGGAATCAGGCGATTCAAGCGCCTAGGTATTCGTCTCGAAACCCTCTATCCGTTTAACCAAATTAAACAAGATTTTGCTACTGTAAAATTTGCCCTAGATCCAGATTACTAGAACGAAGTTGTTTTCTTTCGCCGTTTGACTTTCGTTGTTTCGTTTGATTTGATTCTTTTTGCCAACCGGAGTTCTTAAGTTGAACCTTCTGGTTAGTTCTTTTATTTGAGTTTTACCTGTGCATTAGATGAGTACTTATTGTATGCTTGTTTGTTTGTATGTGATAGAATACCCGGAGTGCGCCGCCTGTTACTTCGAATCGTTAGGTTTCGCGGATCATCAGCAAGGCAAGTAACACTTTGATCATACCTTTTCTACTACCCAGTTTTATTGCATTAGATCAATCCTCACACATTGCATGGTTAGGATCTAATAAAATTGTGGGATGAGAAGTAGATGAGGTAGTACCTATTACCTGTTATTATCAAACCTTTGGGAGTTACTTCTACGTTTTCTTATTATGCCATGCTATGCTAGTAGACGTGGATTGGGTGAGTGATATCCATGAAAGATGTGAGATTGTTAATTTATGGTTTATCTAAGGTGGCAAGTTAAACACACATCTGGGTGGATTGAGGCACCTGGGTATTCCAGGACTTACCTGTTTTCTTTTGGACCGCCACCCAGGCTCAAAGGGATCATGAGACTATTCATACTAGAAACTTCCGTGTGCAGCCACAAGCTATTATGGGCTCTAGCATAGTTGACTAAGTTGTGCGAACTCTTACAGTGGTAGACTAGTAGATGTAGGGGATGTAGGTGGTACGGTCTACCCGATCGTAAGGTGCTAGCGCTTCTGAAAGACTATGTCTCGGTCATCCATCTTCTCAAACACCATGTAGTGTGAGAAACCAAACGGAGGCAATCGAGTCTTGTGGGGAAAAGTGCGCAAACCTCTGCAGAGCGTATATGGACATCTTGAGTATCTAGTACTTGGATTTTCATGTGAATCTCAACATGTTACTCTAAATTAATTTTGTTGGGTTATGTTTAATGATGATGTTTAATTGGGATTGAGAATGCTGTCAACCATTCTCAATGTTTAACAACCACCATGATAGTAATTAAATTTTATTACTTTGAAGTAGGGAAAAATTGGATTTACGCAAAACTGTAACCATAGAGCTTTCCACCAGCCAAATATGCATATAGTATAGCTGTTTCATTCCATTACTCTCTATGTGTTACCTTGCCAGCATATTCCATGTGCTGACCCGTTTCGGGCTGCAACGTTAATGTTGCAGACTTTTCAGATGATGATTAAGGAGTCTTTAGGTCGTGGTTCTATACTCAGTGATGCCGTTGGAGTTGATGGACTCACTTATCTTCCAAGCCTTCCGCTGTTATCGTTATTAGATGGCCTTAAGCCATATTTATTGTAATAAGTTCTCTTATGAGACACTCGATGTAATAAGTGTGTGATTGCTACTCTGCTATAAATCCTCCGAGTACTGTGTGGTGTCAACATTATTGATCCAGGGATGACACCGGAGCACAGAGATCAGACTGTTTGAGGTCTGGTCGCTACACATGGTCTTTTCGCCAGCTTGACTATTTGACAATAAGCCACCAAGGCATGATAATCATCAGGCATTCAGAAGCATTTGACTTCTCCACAAGGACTGGATCGTCAACCTCATCACCTGGGTCATACAAACCGGCGGTCCAGAGGTAAATAATACACGAATGACTATTATTTATGAACAGTTGTTTTCTGCGTTAATCAAAGGTTGTTTCAACCTTGTTTATTTTCGCATCTATTTCTGTTTCGTCTACTATGGTAAATCATTGGTTATATACCGGTTGTTCTGACCCGTTCGGTGCTACAACCGCCAAGCCAGTTTTTTCTTTTTCTACAGGAATGAAGCTGAAATATTACAGAAATAACCATAAATATGATGCATATATTGACATCAAGAAGCAAAGAGTCACACACGGCATCTTATGCACGATGGCATAGGCAAAGTATGTGGTTGTTTTAAACTATATCTATTACAAGGCTCTAAAGAGCCCATGAAGATGATCCTCACTCTTCCCTCACCGGTTCACCTCTTTCTGCTGATTGGAAGCTGGGTTTTGACCAGTCAAAACCGTTCACGGCAATAAATTCTGCTTCTTCGTCAATCAGGCCAGCCGGATCAACTTCCGGAGCAAATGTATGTTCATGAACCGGCGGGATTAAATCTGTCACCTTGTACGAGGGAGTTGCCATCTTCTTATTTTCCAGATCAAAACCCGGCTGATATTTGTCAATACTGGTTTCATCTCCAAGAATCGTAGCCTGAGGTTGAACTCCTCTCACACAAGAAATGAAATCATCCTGCTCAAATGGAGACCCGTCTTCCTTCACGATAGGATACCCCCTGGCTACATCCGCCGGGTCAAGATCTGGCACCCAGGCTTTGCAGCGGCTCAGGGCAGTCAACGCTCCGGCTCTGGCATAGGATCGTTCGACTTCGTGGAACCTGGCGGGTAAGATTGACAGCTTTTTCAAGACATCACTGAGCCGGTTGGGTCCTTGATTGGCAGGAGAGATAGCGGCAAGTGCCCGTTGTGCGCCAATGTACAACTGCTCCACTAAGGTATAGACCGCCTTCAGTTTAGTCACGTTGTCCTGGCTCAGATTCTTGCTTCGCGGGCCTGCACATATTTTGTAAACAAAGGGTCAGCTAGCGGTTTATATTCCAGGTTAAAAGAAGGTACAAAAGATCAATACAGATGGCGTACCAAAGATGGCGGAAACCATTTGAGAAACCCAGTTCTTTAAACCGGTCAGCTCTGTAGTAACCTCCTCAAGAGTTGATTCAGCTTTTTCGGCGCGTTGTGTCAACAGCGTCTTCTCTTCAGCCCATGTTTTATTCTTGGCAGTCAAGCTAGTTCTCAATTTTTCCGTCTCAGCCAGACTTAATTGAAGTTTAGAATCCACAGACTTGATTTCTGCCTCCTGATCCGCCAGCCGGGTCTTGGCGTCAGTTAATTGCGAACCCAATTCAGATAAGGCATTCTACAAAACATACAAAAGTGTGTTAAGATTTAAATTTAAATTCAAGAGTCAAGATTCAAGTCTCAAGTACTTTGCACTGCAAAACCACTTGACACTTGGGGGCTAATGTATGCCAAAACAATTTCTTATGACTCTAATATATTTCAAGTCCCTAGTACCTTACAAAGTAACAACACTTGGCACTTGAGGGCTAATGCATGATATTCAGAAAGTCTCTCAAGATTAAGCCGGATTACATTATTCGTTGGGTTTGGTACCAAACAGTTATGAAATTAAAAGTACCGGCTCATTTATGATCAAGTGAACCGGTCCTTGGGGACTACATGTGAAGTTTATTCTACTTTATTGGACTTCAGAAATATCTAAAGGTAAAGCTTTAGCCTATATCATAAGTCTATAGATCATTCAGATTCTATCATAATCTACAGACTTGGGCGCTGGCAGAATATAAGTAAGCCGGAAAAACATACCTCATACTTCAGCTGCAATTGCTTGACCATTTCAATTTCCGAGTCACGGCTAGAGTGCACATGGCTGAGATAGCCGGATAATATATCATTGGCGTTCAGATGGCTATAATGATAAATATCAAATCACATTTTCCGTCTTTCCAGGTCCTCTTGTTTAGCGGTGTGCCAAGCCAACCCGGTCAGATTCCCCGGCTCAACAAAACGGCTTCCAGTGATTAGAACGTCCTGGGCAGACGGTGATGGCGGGTTGGCCGAGCTAGATGGTCCGGTAGCAGAAGGGTTAATGATGGTATCGTCAGCTAATGGCTCAGGAGGATCTACTTCAGCATTGGCAGTCGGGTCTTCTAGTGCTTCAGTTTGAGGAGGAGAAGGTGGCATGGCCGATTCGGGTGCAAGGACTGGCGGGTCTTCCGCCGGCCTAGTCACCTCAGCCTTCTTGGACTTGGCTTCGCCACTAAGAAAGATATTATGAAACAGTTAGTATAAAGAAGCAGTTTGAAAGACACGGAGGAAAGATGATTTCTTCCTTACCTGGGGGCAGTCTTAAAGGCTGGGAATTGAGTTTGAGATGAGTCGCCAGAAGAGCGAGACACCTCCTGCAAAGATAAAATAAAGTTAATAATGTAAGGGAGAAGATCCATTAATGGAAAGTAAAAGGCAAAGAAATAAACCTCATTCTGGAATTTTTGAGGAGTTTGTTGAAGAACATCATGCAGTTCATCATCGTTCCAGGCCTGACGGCGTCTCTCGTGTTGCTGCTTTTTCAAAAGAAAATGAGGGTAGAGATAAGCCAAAGGGTGTGAAAAACTTACTTTCCGGGTTACGACTCAAAGTTTCTGTCTTGGCAAATGGGCTGAGTCGGATGAAATAGTTACCTCTTCTTCCACGGCTTGACTGGCCCCTGTGTCATCCTGGCAATGATCAGTGTTAATAAGATTATTAAAAAGCTGGCCAAGGGAGTCAAGGGCTACCTCCAACTCAGAAGTATCATCATCAAGCTTCAGCAGGTCTTCAGCGGTGCTCTTCTTCTTCTCCTTAGATCTCCGGGTCGTCTCTTGGCGGTTATGGCGGCGGCTCTAGCTTTCTTGGCGGCTTTGTGGTCATACTTGGCTTTCTAGAAATCAGATTTGGCCTATAAACAAATAAACAAGATGAAATGTCATGCATGTATTTAAAACGGCTGAGAAAAATACAAAAGAGAAAGAAATCAGAGGTTCTTTACCTCTGGCGCCGGGTTAAGTTTGCAGAAGGGGTTTAACCTGACTTTACTACAGTCTTCATATTTGCGTTTACCAGAAGGGTTGACGTTGAAACAATATCTTCTTCGGTTAGTTGAACGGAGCTGTGACGAAGAGAGTCGTCTGGGCCTCCACCATATTCATACATCAATTTCGAGCGGCGGCTTAGAGGGATGACCCGCCACGCAACCCAGCAACGGGTCAAGTCAACTCCGGTTAAGCCGTTCCCCAATAAAGCATTAATTCTTTTAATGGATGGAATCAATTTCATGCGTTCGGTGGCAGTGAGTTTGTCAGGGAGTGCAAACTTGGAGTCAAGACGCTCTGTGCGATAACCCGGTAGGGGCTTCTCATTTGCTGGTGAAGTGTCTTGACAATAGCACCAAGTCTGATTCCAGTCCTTGGGATGACTTGGCAAGACTATTAGGGGGAAGACGGGGCCCTGTCGACGCTGAATTGAGATGCCTCCAAGTTCCAAGCTAGGGCCATTGGTGCACTCGTTCTGCCGGTTTAGATAAAAATACTCTCTGAAGAGTTCCACAGTCGGTTCTTCTTGAAGGTACACCTCAAATAGCACTTGGAAGTTGCAGATATTGGATATGGAATTGGGCCCGATATCTTGAGGGTGGAGTTTGAAAAAATGGAGGACATCTCTGAAGAACTTTGAGCCGGGTGGGGAAAAACCACGGTTCATGTGGTCAGAAAAGACAATAATTTCACCATATTTTGGATTGGGCCGTTCCTCGTCCGGGTCAGGTGCACGGTAAGACATAACATTCTTTCCTGGCAAAAAACCTATGTTAAAGAACTCCTTCAGATTGTCCTCAGTTACTGTCGAAGGGACCCAATTGTAGAAAGTCGGTGCTTTGGATGACATGCTGTTCAAAAAGCGAACTGAAAGGAAAGCAACATGCCGGTTCAATTCAATGATAATGGTGAAATTAAGTGATAGTGGTACATGGGAGTAATGGCGGCTTAAGTAAGGGCTAATGTCATATAAGGAAAAGTAAGCCGGCACAATAAGCCGCCATGACCACAGATATTTGAGAAAGCAGATTCAGCTAAGTGTTGAGACAAAAAAGTTACCTAATTGCTTGATATTATTCCAGATCAAATGGCTATTCAAAATGGAAAAAATTCTAGACCTAAAAGTTTAGCGCAGATGAGTTTGTGAGTCCTAATGAGGCCTTTATACTGGGAAAAGGGATCTACTAGTGTCAAGAGTAGGCACCAAACACCTACCGCACAAGCATATATCTCTTTTTGGATCAAGAAGAGGCTGTAGTGGAAGAACTATGGAGAAACTGCGATGAACTACGAAGAACATGCGGAAAACCTAGAAAGCCCTAATGCAGATCTGAGGAGCAAGAAGGGAAACGCTTACAGCCACAGGTCTTTCGCGGAAAGTCGCCGCCGTTCTCTGGACTGATTCCGGTCGATGCAGCGGCCAAAGTCGACGGGGGTGAGGTGCTCTTTGACGGCGGCAGAGCTCGAGCAGTAGCAGGGGTTGTGAGAGGAAGAAGATGAAGAAGAGAGAAGAATGAGAAATGCCGGGGCGTGCCTATTTATAAGGGGATAAGGGAACAGGCGGGCACGAAAATCGAGGAAGACCCGAATAATGGTTATCCAACTAAACGGACGCCTTGATTCTCGGAAGGCATTAAAGACGAAGATCCATTCAGAGATGACGTCATAAAAGTTTTTTGTGTTTTCAAGAGATGATGTCATGGCTGGTTACAAAAACCTCTGCGAGGATAGGAAGATGGATTTTTGTTTAAGTGTTGAATGTTGACAAAGAACAAAGTTCAAAGTCAACCTGGGGCCTAATGTTGGGGATATAGCTATCAGTTATGACCCGCCCAGGAGGGGCCGGGTCAGCCCCAATGGCGGGTCACAAAGGAAGCCCAGTAAACATTCAAGGTGATAGTTTATTAAAGCTTATAGAAGGCCTAAGCCTAGAGGCAGCTTGAGGCCCAATATTGTAGACCGCCATATGTAAGGAAAGACTTGTAAGGAAAGGCATATAAAAGAAGTCACCGAGCCGGACATGCTTTATGAGCCGGCCGGGACTCCGTAGGCCGCCAGGCGTCAACCCGTGTATATAAGGGGACGACCTGGTGGCGGTTTAGGGCAAGAAACAAGAGATCGATAACCAAGCCGGTGAGTTAGCCTCTTGGTGATCAAAACCCCAGCAATATCAACACAACTAGACATAGGCTTTTACCTTCATCGTAAGGGGCCGAACTAGTATAAAATCTCTCATGTCCTTTGTCCTGATTAACCCCTTTAACTTTCCTAGTTGCGATGGCCCTACGACTAAGTCCTTTTGCTAGGACATCTGCCGTGACAATTCCACGACAAACTTGATGTGAAGTTTCATGATCATCATCATTAGCTTCCTCTCTAGTTAGTGTAGGCATCCCGGGAATTGTTTTCACTGATGTGTATACGTCCATTTTGCATCATGCTTTTATATCGATATTTATTGCATTATGGGCTGTTATTACACATTATGTCACAATATTTATGCCTTTTCTCTCTTATTTTACAAGGTTTACATGAAGAGGGGGAATGCCGACAGCTAGAATTCTGGGCTGGAAAAGGAGCAAATATTAGAGACCTATTCTGCACATCTCCAAAAGTCTTGAAACTCCACCGGAATTATTTTAAGAATATATAAAAAATATTGGGCGAAAGAAGTACCAGAGGGGGGCCACCCACCGTCCACGAGGGTGGGGGGCGCGCCCCCTGCCTCCTGGGCCCCCTGGTGGCCCTCTGATGCCCATCTTTGGCTATATGGAGTCTTTTGTCGAGGAAAACTATTATAAGCTAGCTCACGGGACGAAACTCCGCTGCCACAAGGCGGAACCAATCTAGGGCTCCGACGGAGCTGTTCTGCCGGGGAAACTTCCCTCAAGGAGGGGGAAATCATCACCATCGTCATCACCAACGATCCTCTCATTGGGAGGGGGTCAATCTCCATCAACATCTTCACCAGCACCATCTCATCTCAAACCATAGTTCATCTCTTGTATCTAATCTTTGTATCTAAACCTCAGATAGGTACCTGTGGGTTGCTAGTTGTGTTGATTACTCCTTCTAGTTGATGCTAGTTGGTTTACTTGGTGGAAGATCATATGTTCAGATCCATTATGCATATTAATACCCCTCTGATGATGAACATGAATATTCTTTGTGAGTAGTTACGTTTGTTCCTGACGACATGGGAGAAGTCTTGCTATAAGTACTCATGTGAATTTGGTATTCGTTCGATATTTTGATGAGATGTATGTTGTCATCCCTCTAGTGGTGTCATGTGAACGTCGACTACATGACACTTCACCATTGTTTGGGCCTAGATGGATGCATTGGGAAGTAATAAGTAGATGATGGGTTGCTAGAGTGACAGAAGCTTAAACCCTAGTTTATGCGTTGCTTCGTAAGGGGCTGATTTGGATCCATATGTTTCATGCTATGGTTAGGTTTACCTTAATACTTCTGTTGTAGTTGCGGATGCTTGCAATAGGGGTTAATCATAAGTGGGATGCTTGTCCAAGTAAGGGCAGTACCCAAGCACCGGTCCACCCAGATGTCAAATTATCAAAGTACCGAACGCGAATCATATGAACGTGATGAAAACTAGCTTGACGATAATTCCCATGTGTCCTTGGGAGCGCTTTCCTTTATATAAGAGTTTGTCCAGGCTTGTCCTTTGCTACAAAGAGGATTGGGCCATCTTGCTGCACATTATTTACTTTTATTACTTGTTACCCATTACAAATTACCTTATCACAAAACTATCTGTTGCTAATAATTTCAGTGCTTGCAGAGAAGACCATGCTGAAAACCGCTTATCATTTCCTTCTGCTCCTCGTTGGGTTCGACACACTTACTTATCGAAAAGGCTACGATAGACCCCCTACACTTGTGGGCCATCAAGACTCTTTTTTGGCACCGTTGCCGGGGAGTGAAGCGCCTTTGTTAGGTGGAATTTGGTAAGGAGAAATTTATATAGTGTGCTAAAATTTACTGTCACTTGTTACTATGGAACATAATCCTTTGAGGGGCTTGTTCGGGGTATCTTCACCCCGACCAGTAGAGCAAAGAGTTTCTCCTCAACCTACTGAACCTACTGAAAATGTTTACTTTGAAATTCCTTCGGGTATGATAGAGAAACTTCTAGCTAATCCTTTCACAGGTGACGGAACATTACATCCCGATTTGCACCTAATCTATGTGGATAAAGTTTGTGGATTATTTAAGCTTGGAGGTATGCCCGAGGATGTTATCAAGAAGAAGGTCTTCCCTATATCTTTGAATGGAGATGCATTGACATGGTTTAGGCTATGTGATGATATTGGATCATGGAACTACCAACGATTGAAATTGGAATTTCATCAGAAGTTTTATCCTATGCATCTTGTTCATCGTGATCGTAATTATATATATAATTTTTGGCCTCGCGAAGGAGAAAGCATCGCTCAAGCTTGGGGGAGGCTTAAGTCAATGTTATATTCATGCCCCAATCATGATCTCTCAAAATAAATGATTATTCAAAAAATTTATGCTCGGCTTTGTCTCAGTAATCGCTCCATGCTCGATACTTCTTGTACTGGATCTTTTATGATGAAGACTATTGAATTCAAATGGGATTTACGGGGAAGTATTAAACTCAACTCTGAAGATTGGGAACTCGACGAAGGTAAGGAGTCATGTATAACACCTAAGTTTGATTGTGTTAAATCTTTTATGGATGCCGATGCTTTCCGTGAATTTAGCACTAAATATGGGCTTGACTCTAAGATAGTAGCTTCTTTCTGTGAATCCTTCGCTACTCATGTTGATCTCCCTAAGGAGAAGTGGTTTAAATATAATCCTCCCATGGAAGTAAAAGTTGTTGCACCTATTAAAATTGAATAAAAGACTATCACTTATAATGATCATGTTGTTCCTACTGCTTATATTGAGAAACCACCTTTCCCTATTAGAATAAAGGATCATGCTAAAGCTTCAACCGTGGTCAACAAAAGTAATATTAAGACACCCAAACCCCCTGAGCAAATTAAAGTTGAACCTAGTGTTGCTATGGTTAAAGATCTCTTCGCCGATAACATTGATGGGCATGTTATTTACTTCTGCAATGAATCTGCTAGAATTGCTAGACCTGATACTAAAAATAAACATAGACCTGTTGTAGGCATGCCTGTTATTTCTGTTAAAATAGGAGATCATTTCTATCATGGCTTATGTGATATGGGTGCTAGTGCAAGTGCAATACCTCATTCCTTATACAAAGAAATTATGCATGATATTGCACCTGCTGAGATAGAAGAGATAGATGTTACAATTAAGCTTGCCAATAGAGATACTATTTCACCAGTTGGGATTGTTAGAGATGTTGAAGTCTTGTGTGGGAAAGTTAAACATCCTTCTAATTTTTTTGTTCTTGGTTCCCCACAAGATGACTTTTGTCCCATTATATTTGGTAGACCCTTCTTGAATACTGTTAATGCTAAGATAGACTGTAATAAGGATATTGTTTCTGTTGGTTTAGGGGATATGTCTCATGAGTTTAATTTTGCAAAATTTTGTAGACAACCCCATGATAAAGAATTGCCTAGTAAAGATGAAATTATTGGTCTTGCTTCTATTGCCATGCCTCCTAGTAATCCTTTAGAACAATATTTGCTAGACCATGAAAATGATATGTTTATGAATGAAAGAAGGGAAATAGATGAAGTATTCTTTAAACAGGGACCTATTTTGAAACAAAACTTGCCTATTGAAATCCTAGGGGATCCTCCTCCACCTAAGGGTGATCTTGTGTTTGAGCTTAAACCTTTACCAGATACTCTTAAATATGCTTATCTTGATGAGAAAGAGATATATCCTGTTATTATTAGTTCTAACCTTTCAGAGCATGAGGAAAAGAAATTATTGAAAACTCTGAAGAAGCACCGTGCTGCTATTGGATATACTCTTGATGATCTTAAGGGCATTAGTCCCACTCTACGCCAGCACAAAATAAAGCTGGAGAAAGACGCTAAACCAGTTGTTGATCACCAACGACGGTTAAATCCTAAGATTAAAGAAGTGGTAAGAAAAGAAATACTAAAGCTTCTGGAGGCAGGTATAATTTATCCCGTTGCTGATAGTCAGTGGGTAAGTCCTGTCCATTGTGTCCCTAAGAAGGGAGGTATTACTGTTGTTCCTAATGATAAAGATGAATTGATCCCACAAAGAATTGTTACAGGTTATAGAATGGTAATTGATTTCGGCAAATTAAATAAATCTACTAAAAGGATCATTACCCGTTACCTTTTATTGACCAAATGCTAGAAAGATTATCCAAACATGCACATTTCTGCTTTCTAGATGGTTATTCTGGTTTCTCTCAAATACCCGTGTCAAAAGAGGATCAAGAGAAGAGAACTTTTACTTGCCCTTTCGGTACCTTTGCTTATAGACGTATGCCTTTTGGCTTATGTAATGCACCTGCTACTTTTTAAAGATGTATGACTGCTATATTTTCTGACTTTTGTGAACAGATTGTTGAGGTATTGATGGATGATTTCTCCATTTATGGGACTTCTTTTGATGATTGCTTAAGAAACCTTGATCGAGTTTTGCAGAGATGTGAAGAAACTAATCTTGTCTTGAATTGGGAGAAATGCCACTTTATGGTTAATGAAGTTATTATCTTGGGGCATAAAATTTCTGAAAGAGGTATTGAAGTTGATAAAGCTAAAGTTGATGCTATTGAAAAGATGCCGTGTCCTAAAGACATCAAAGGTTTAAGAAGTTTCCTTGGTCATGTTGGTTTTTATAGGAGGTTCATTAAGGACTTCTCTAAAATTTCTCGGCCTTTGACTAATCTCTTACAAAAAGATGTCCCTTTTGTATTTGATGATGATTGTGTAGAAGCATTTGAAATACCTAAGAAAGCTTTGATTTCTGCACCTATTGTTCAGCCTCCTGATTGGAATTTACCATTTGAAATTATGTGTGATGCTAGTGACTATGCTATAGGGGCTGTTCTAGGACAAAGAGTTGATAAGAAATTAAATGTTATTCAATATGCTAGTAAAACTCTAGACAGTGCCCAAAGAAATTATGCTACTACTGAAAAAGAATGTTTAGCAGTTGTATTTGCTTGTGATAAGTTCAGACCTTATATTGTTGATTCTAAAGTAACTGTTCACACTGATCATGCTGCTATTAAATATCTTATGGAAAAGAAAGGTGCTAAACCTAGACTTTTTAGATGGGTTCTCTTGCTTCAAGAATTTGATTTGCATATTATTTATAGAAAGGGAGCTGAGAACCCCGTTGCAGACAACTTGTCTAGGTTAGAAAATGTTCTTGATGACCCACTACCTATTGATGATAGCTTTCCTGATGAACAATTAGCTATCATAAATGCTTCTCGTACTGCTCCATGGTATGTTGATTATGCTAATTACATTGTTGCTAAATTTATACCACCTAGTTTCACATACCAGCAAAAGAAAAAGTTCTTCTATGATTTAAGACATTACTTCTGGGATGACCCACATCTTTATAAAGAAGGAGTAGATGGTGTTATTAGACGTTGTGTACCTGAGCATGAACAGGAACAGATCCTACGCAAGTGCCACTCTGAGGCTTATGGAGGACACCATGCTGGAGACAGAACTGCACATAAGGTATTGCAATCCGGTTTTTATTGGCTTACTCTCTTCAAGGATGCCCATAAGTTTGTCTTGTCTTGTGATGAATGTCAAAGAATTGGTCATATTAGTAGACGTCAAGAAATGCTTATGAATTATTCACTTGTTATTGAACCATTTGATGTTTGTGGCTTTGATTATATGAGACCGTTTCCTTCCTCTAATGGGTATACACATATTTTAGTTGCTGTTGATTACATTACTAAGTGGGTAGAAGCTATTCCAACTAGTAGTGCTGATCATAACACCTCTATTAAGATGCTTAAAGAAGTTATTTTTCCGAGGTTTGGAGTCCCTAGATATCTAGGGCGTGTTTGGTTCCAGTTTGGAACAGTAGTCGCATTGCATACCCTTCTCAACCCAGCCTGGTTGAGGAAAAACAGGCCCTAATACGCCATATGGAACTTGTTTGGTTGCCTGCATCCCTAGTCCCTGCATTAGGTAATATGCAAGTGCACTTTGTTTGGTTGGCTGCATTGGCCCTAGCGGCACATGAACACAACGTTTGGTTGCATACGGCGTACATGTTGTGCTTACCTTGTACCCTAGTTGGTGAGCTTACCCGCAATGATCACACCTAGCACACCAACGCCACAACACAACAATGGTGACGAACTGGGCGAAGATGATGAAGTTCTTCAGCTTCAGGCTGAACTGAAGATCCACCTTAGCAGCTTCCACTTTGACAGCTCCAACCTTGGCACTGTCGACACTGCTGCCTCCGTGCTTTCGCACCTAGGCGGAGTAAGCTTGTTGAACCCTCAATAGTTGCTGTTGCTATACGATGCCACTTGTGCATTGGCTTCTTCCCATGAACTATAAACCCCTGGAACCTCACCGATGAACACGGCATACCACTTTCCCTAGCAATGCACAAGAGCAAGAGTTGAAGCAGCAAATCAATGGAGCACAAGTAGCCAGCAAAGTAGCACACAAACAACAATGGAGCAGAAGAGAAGTAAAGCATGCATGATCATACGGCATAGCAAGTTCAACCTAGCACTACCTTGGTGTTAACCTACCACCACATCCAAAAGAGGGTGTCGTCCTACCATCGCAAGTTCACCATCAGCGTGAGGGGTTAGTATATACCACCTAACCAAAATATACAGACCATCAAATAGTTTTTGAGCCCTAGCTACACAAAATGTACGTCGTCATCGTCATCGTTGTCGTCGTCGCCACCGCCATCGCCGTCGGGGATCATGCACGCTCACAGGCAGCAGTACTCTAGTAGTAGTGCTTGCCCAGCCAGCTCGTGAGCCACAGCACCCTACGAGCGTTGGCCATGGCAACGAACCCAACACCCTGGGCCTTGTTGACAAGCAGGTGGCTCAGAGCTGCCATGACAGCCTCATCGCTGAATCCACCCTGGGTCATGACAGCGCCATACATGTCAGGGAGGACGTCGAGGGTCTTACACTCCCTGATGGCTGTTGCCACCTCCTTCACTGCCTCAGTCATGCTGCAAAAGACATTGATCTCCTCCTCCATCAGGCCTCCTCTCTTCATCTTCCTATCATGGACGGGGTCAAATGGCTTGTCGAAGGGATTCGCAGCAGGCTTGTCAGGGCCATCAAGGACCTCGATGTCCGGTGTCCCAGGGAAGTCTGGCATGGGAGAACCAAGAGGATCACCTGAGCCCATGGCATGCTTCCCAGTTGCCAGCCCGAAGGAGAAGATGTGCTGCATTTGGTTGTAGTTCTGGATGGGTGTGTTGAGGAACTCAGCGTCCCTTGGGTGGTCCTAAGAATGAAACACAATGTTGTTAGTTGTGATTAGGAGTAGGCAATGGTGGATAGTATGAAAAGGAAGAGGGATGTGAGCTAACCGCGACATGGCCGGCGTAGTGGTCTGAAGGAAATATGCCCTAGAGGCAATAATAAAGTTATTATTTATTTCCTTATATCATGATAAATGTTTATTATTCATGATAGAATTGTATTAACTGGAAACATAATACATGTGTGAATACATAGACAAACAGAGTGTCACTAGTATGCCTCTACTTGACTAGCTCATTAATCAAAGATGGTTATGTTTCCTAACCATGGACAAAGAGTGGTCATTTGATTAACAGGATCACATCATTAGTTGAATGATCTGATTGACATGACCCATTCCATTAGCTTAGCACCCGATCGTTTAGTATGTTGCTATCGCTTTCTTCATGACTTATACATGTTCCTATGACTATGAGATTATGCAACTCCTGTTTGCCGGAGGAACACTTTGTGTGCTACCAAACATCACAACGTAAATGGGTGATTATAAAGGTACTCTACAGGTGTCTCCAAAGGTACATGTTGGGTTGGCGTATTTTGAGATTAGGATTTGTCACTCCGGTTGTCGGAGAGGTATCTCTGGGCCCTCTCGGTAATGCACATCACATAAGCCTTGCAAGCATTGCAACTAATGAGTTAGTTGCGAGATGATGTATTACGGAACGAGTAAAGAGACTTGCCGGTAACAAGATTGAACTAGGTATTGAGATACCGACGATCGAATCTCGGGCAAGTAACATACCGATGACAAAGGGAACAACATATGTTGTTATGCGGTCTGACCGATAAAGATCTTCGTAGAATATGTAGGAGCCAATATGAGCATCCAGGTTCTGCTATTGGTTATTGACCGGAGACGTGTCTCGGTCATGTCTACATTATTCTCGAACCCGTAGGGTCCGCACGCTTAAGGTTTCGATGACAGTTATATTATGAGTTTATGAGTTTTGATGTACCGAAGTTAGTTCGGAGTCCCGGATGTCATCACGGACATGATGAGGAGTCTCGAAATGGTCGATACATAAAGATTGATATATTGGACGGCTATATTCGGACACCGGAAGTGTTCCGGGGAAGTTTCAGATAAAACCGGAGCACCGGGGGGTTACCGGAACCCCCGGGGGGTTAATGGGCCTCATGGGCCTAAAGTGGAGAAGAGGAGGGGCTGCCAGGGCAGGCCGCGTGCCCCCTCTCCCCCTAGTCCGAATTGGACAAGGAGGGAGGGGCGGCGCCCCCCTCTCCTCTCTCCCTTCCTTCCCCCTCTCCTAATTGGACAAGGAAAGGGAGGGGAGTCCTACTCCCGGTAGGAGTAGGACTCCTCCTGCGCGCCTCCTACTAGGGCCGGCCGCACCCCCCTTGGATCCTTTATATACGGAGGCAAGAGGCACCCCATAGACACAACTTGATCCACGTGTTCATATTCTTAGCCGTGTGCGGTGCCCCTTTCCACCATAGTCCTCGATAATATTGTAGCGGTGCTTAGGCGAAGCCCTGCGACAGTAGAACATGAAGATCGTCACCACGCCGTCGTGCTGACGGAACTCTTCCCCAACACTTTGCTGGATCAGAGTCCGGGGATCGTCATCGAGCTGAACGTGTGCTAGAACTCGGAGGTGCCGTAGTTTCGGTGCTTGATCGGTCGGGCCGTGGAGACGTACGACTACATCAACTAAGTTAACACTTCCGTTGTCGATCTACAAGGGTACGTAGATCACACTCTCCCCCTCTCGTTGCTATGCATCACCATGATCTTGCGTGTGCGTAGGAAATTTTTTGAAATTACTACGAAACCCAACAGTGGTATCCGAGCCTAGGTTTTATATGTTGATGTTATATGCACGAGTAGAACACAAGTGAGTTGTGGGCGATATAAGTCATACTGCTTACCAGCATGTCATACTTTGGTTCGGCAGTATTGTTGGACGAAGCGGCCCGAACCAACATTACGCGTACGCTTACGCGAGATCGGTTCTCCCGACGTGCTTTGCACATAGGTGGCTTGCGGGTGACAGTTTCTCCAACTTTAGTTGAACTGAGTGTGGCTACGCCCGGTCCTTGCGAAGGTTAAAACAGCACCAACTTGACAAACTATCGTTGTGGTTTTGATGCGTAGGTAAGATTGGTTCTTGCTTAAGCCCGTAGCAGCCACGTAAAACTTATAACAACAAAGTAGAGGACGTCTAACTTGTTTTTGCAGGGCATGTTGTGATGTGATATGGTCAAGACATGATGCTAAATTTTATTGTATGAGATGATCATGTTTTGTAACCGAGTTATCGGCAACTGGCAGGAGCCATATGGTTGTCGCTTTATTGTATGCAATGCAATCGCGCTGTAATGCTTTACTTTATCACTAAGCGGTAGCGATAGTCGTGGAAGCATAAGATTGGCGAGACGACAATGATGCTACGATGGAGATCAAGGTGTCGCGCCGGTGACGATGGTGATCACGACGGTGCTTCGAAGATGGAGATCACAAGCACAAGATGATGATGGCCATATCATATCACTTATATTGATTGCATGTGATGTTTATCTTTTATGCATCTTATCTTGCTTTGATTGACGGTAGCATTATAAGATGATCTCTCACTAATTATCAAGAAGTGTTCTCCCTGAGTATGCACCATTGTGAAAGTTCTTCGTGCTGAGACACCACGTGATGATCGGGTGTGATAGGCTCTATGTTCAAATACAACGGATGCAAAACAGTTGCACACGCGGAATACTCAGGTTATACTTGACGAGCCAAGCATATACAGATATGGCCTCGGAACACGGAGACCGAAAGGTCGAGCGTCAATCATATAGTAGATATGATCAACATAGTGATGTTCACCAATGAAACTACTCCATCTCACATGATGATCGGACATGGTTTAGTTGATTTGGATCACGTAATCACTTAGAGGATTAGAGGGATGTCTATCTAAGTGGGAGTTCTTTAAGTAAATTATTTGAACCTAAATTTATCATGAAACTTAGTACCTGATAGTATCTTGCTTGTTTATGCTTGATTGTAGATAGATGGCCCGTGCTGTTGTTCCGTTGAATTTTAATGCGTTCCTTGAGAAAGCAAAGTTGAAAGATGATGGTAGCAATTACACGGACTGGGTCCATAACTTGAGGATTATCCTCATTGCTGCACAGAAGAATTACGTCCTGGAAGCACCGCTGGGTGCCAGGCCTGCTGCTGGAGCAACACCAGATGTTATGAATGTCTGGCAGAGCAAAGCTGATGACTACTCGATAGTTCAGTGTGCCATGCTTTACGGCTTAGAATCGGGACTTTAACGACGTTTTGAACGTCATGGAGCATATGAGATGTTCCAGGAGTTGAAGTTAATATTTCAAGCAAATGCCCGGATTGAGAGATATGAAGTCTCCAATAAGTTCTATAGCTGCAAGATGGAGGAGAACAGTTCTGTCAGTGAGCATATACTCAAAATGTCTGGGTATAATAATCACTTGATTCAATTGGGAGTTAATCTTCCAGATGATTGCGTCATTGACAGAATTCTCCAATCACTGCCACCAAGCTACAAGAGCTTCGTGATGAACTATAATATGCAAGGGATGAATAAGACTATTCCCGAGCTCTTCGCAATGCTGAAAGCTGCGGAGGTAGAAATCAAGAAGGAGCATCAAGTGTTGATGGTCAACAAGACCACTAGTTTCAAGAAAAAGGGCAAAGGGAAGAAGAAGGGGAACTTCAAAAAGAACAGCAAGCAAGTTGCTACTCAAGAGAAGAAACCCAAACCTGGACCTAAGCATGAAACTGAGTGCTTCTACTCCAAGCAGACTGGTCACTAGAAGCGGAACTGCCCCAAGTATTTGGCAGATAAGAAGGATGGCAAGGTGAACAAAGGTATATGTGATATACATGTTATTGATGTGTACCTTACTAATGCTCGCAGTAGCACCTGGGTATTTGATACTGGTTCTGTTGCTAATATTTGCAACTCGAAACAGGGACTACGGATTAAGCGAAGATTGGCTAAGGACGAGGTGACGATGCGCGTGGGAAACGGTTCCAAAGTCGATGTGATCGCAGTCGGCACGCTACCTCTACATCTACCTTCGGGATTAATATTAGACCTAAATAATTGTTATTTGGTGCCAGCGTTAAGCATGAACATTATATCTGGATCTTGTTTGATGCGAGACGGTTATTCATTTAAATCTGAGAATAATGGTTGTTCTATTTATATGAGTAATATCTTTTATGGTCATGCACCCTTAAAGAGTGGTCTATTTTTATTGAATCTCGATAGTAGTGACACACATATTCATAGTGTTGAAGCCAAAATATGCAGAGTTGATAATGATAGTGCAACTTATTTGTGGCACCGCCGTTTAGGTCATATCGGTGTAAAGCGCATGAAGAAACTCCATACTGGTGGACTTTTGGAACCACTTGATTATGAATCACTTGGTACTTGCGAACCGTGCCTCATGGGCAAGATGACTAAAACACCGTTCTCCGGTACTATGGAGAGAGCAACAGATTTGTTGGAAATCATACATACAAATGTATGTGGTCCGATGAATATTGAGGCTCGTGGCGGATATCGTTATTTTCTCACCTTCACAGATGACTTAAGCAGATATGGGTATATCTACTTAATGAAACATAAGTCTGAAACGTTTGAAAAGTTCAAAGAATTTCAGAGTGAAGTTGAAAATCATCGTAATAAGAAAATAAAGTTTCTACGATCTGATCGTGGAGGAGAATATTTGAGTTACGAGTTTGGTGTACATTTGAAACAATACGGAATAGTTTCGCAACTCACGCCACCCGGAACACCACAGCGTAATGGTGTGTCCGAACGTCGTAATCGTACTTTACTAGATATGGTGCGATCTATGATGTCTCTTACTGATTTACCGCTATCGTTTTGGGGTTATGCTTTGGAGACGGCTGCATTCACGTTAAATAGGGCACCATCAAAATCCGTTGAGACGACGCCTTATGAACTATGGTTTGGCAAGAAACCAAAGTTGTCGTTTCTGAAAGTTTGGGGCTGCGATGCTTATCTGAAAAAGCTTCAACCTGATAAGATCGAACCCAAATCGGAGAAATGTGTCTTCATAGGATATCCAAAGGAG
This sequence comes from Triticum urartu, assembly GCF_003073215.2. NCBI lineage: Eukaryota > Viridiplantae > Streptophyta > Magnoliopsida > Poales > Poaceae > Triticum > Triticum urartu. The sequence continues at coordinate 92,059,499 of NC_053022.1, read as the reverse complement.
ACTATTGGATACACCTTCTATCACAGATCCGAAGGCAAGACTTTTGTTGCTAAGTTCGGAAACTTTCTAGAGAAGGAGTTTCTCTCGAAAGAATTGAGTGGGAGGAAAGTAGAACTTGATGAGGTAACTGTACCTGCTCCCTTATTGGAAAGTAGTGCATCACAGAAAACTGTTTCTGTGACACCTACACCAGTTAGTGAGGAAGCTAATGATGAAGATCATGAAACTTCAGAACAAGATACTACTGAACCTCGTAGATCAACCAGAGAGAGATCCGCGCCAGAGTGGTACGGTAATCCTGTTCTGGAAGTCATGCTACTAGATCATGATGAACCTACGAACTATGAAGAAGCGATGGTGAGACCAGATTCCGCAAAATGGCTTGAAGCCATGAAATCTGAGATGGGATCCATGTATGAGAACAAAGTATGGACTTTGGTTGACTTGCCCGATGATCGGCAAGAAATTGAGAATAAATGGATCTTCAAGAAGAAGACTGACGCTGACGGTAATATTACTGTCTACAAAGATCGACTTGTCGCAAAAGGTTTTTGACAAGTTCAAGGGATTGACTACGATGAGACCTTCTCACCCATAGCGATGCTTATGTCTGTCCGAATCATGTTAGCAATTGCCGCATTTTATGATTAAGAAATTTGGCAGATGGATGTCAAAACTACATTCCTGAATGGATTTCTACAAGAAGAGTTGTATATGATGCAACCGGAAGGTTTTGTCGATCCAAAGGGAGCTAACAAAGTGTGCAAGCTCCAGCGATCCATTTATGGACTGGTGCAAGCCTCTCGGAGTTGGAATAAACACTTTGATAGTGTGATCAAAGCATTTGGTTTTGTACAGACTTTTGGAGAAGCCTGTATTTACAAGAAAGTGAGTGGGAGCTCTGTAGCATTTCTAATATTATATGTAGATGGCATATTACTAATCGGAAATGATATAGAATTTTTGGATAGCATAAAGGGATACTTGAATAAGAGTTTTTCAATGAAAGACCTCGGTGAAGCTGCTTACATATTGGGCATTAAGATCTATAGAGACAGATCAAGATGCTTAATTGGACTTTCACAAAGCACATACCTTGACAAAGTTTTGAAAAAGTTCAAAATGGATCAAGCAAAGAAAGGATTCTTGCCTGTGTTACAAGGTGTGAAATTGAGTAAGACTCAATGCCCGACCAATGCAGAAGATAGAGAGAAAATGAAAGATGTTCCCTATGCTTCAGCCATAGGCTCTATCATGTATGCAATGCTGTGTACCAGACCTAATGTATGTCTTGCTATAGGTCTAGCAGGCAGGTACCAAAGTAATCCAGGAGTAGATCACTGGACAGCGGTCAAGAACATCCTGAAATACCTGAAAAGGACTAAGGATATGTTTCTCATATATGGAGGTGACAAAGAGCTCATCGAAAAGGTTACGTTGATGCAAGCTTTGACACTGATCTGGACGATTCTAAATCGCAAACCGGATACGTGTTTACATTAAACGGTGGAGCTGTCAGTTGGTGCAGTTCTAAACAAAGCGTTGTGGCGGGATCTACATGTGAAGCGGAGTACATAGCTGCTTCGGAAGCAGCAAATGAAGGAGTCTGGATGAAGGAGTTCATATCCGATCTAGGTGTCATACCTAGTGCATCGGGTCCAATGAAAATCTTTTGTGACAATACTGGTGCAATTGCCTTGGCAAAGGAATCCAGATTTCACAAGAGAACCAAGCACATCAAGAGATGCTTCAATTCCATCCGGGATCTAGCCCAGGTGGGAGACATAGAGATTTGCAAGATACATACGGATCTGAATGTTGCAGACCCGTTGACTAAGCCTCTTCCATGAGCAAAACATGATCAGCACCAAGGCTCCATGGGTGTTAGAATCATCACTGTGTAATCTAGATTATTGACTCTAGTGCAAGTGGGAGACTGAAGGAAATATGCCCTAGAGGCAATAATAAAGTTATTATTTATTTCCTTATAGCATGATAAATGTTTATTATTCATGCTAGAATTGTCATTTATCAAAGATGGTTATGTTTCCTAACCGTGGACAAAGAGTTGTCATTTGATTAAGGGGATCACACCATTAGTTGAATGATTTGATTGACATGACCCATTCCATTAGCTTAGCACCTGATCGTTTAGTATGTTGCCATTGCTTTCTTCATGACTTATACATGTTCCTATGACTATGAGATTATGCAACTCCCGTTTGCCGGAGGAACACTTTGTGTGCTACCAAACGTCACAACGTAAATGGGTGATTATAAAGGTACTCTACAGGTGTCTCCAAAGGTACATGTTGGGTTGGCGTATTTCGAGATTAGGATTTGTCACTCCGATTGTCGGAGAGGTATCTCTGGGCCCTCTCGGTAATGCACATCACATAAGCCTTGCAAGCATTGCAACTAATGATTTAGTTGCGAGATGATGTATTACGGAACGAGTAAAGAGACTTGCCGGTAATGAGATTGAACTAGGTATTGAGATACCGATGATCGAATCTCGGGCAAGTAACATACCGATGAAAAAGGGAACAACGTATGTTGTTATGCGGTCTGACCGATAAAGATCTTCGTAGAATATGTAGGAGCCAATATGAGCATCCAGGTTCCGCTATTGGTTATTGACCGGAGACGTGTCTCGGTCATGTCTACATTATTCTCGAACCCGTAGGGTACGCACGCTTAAGGTTTCGATGACAGTATATTATGAGTTTATGAGTTTTGATGTACCGAAGTTAGTTTGGAGTCCCAGATGTGATCACGGACATGACGAGGAGTCTCGAAATGGTTGAGACATAAAGATTGATATATTGGACGGCTATATTCGAACACCGGAAGTGTTCCGGGGAAGTTTCGGATAAAACCGGAGCACCGGGGGGTTACCGGAACCCCCCGGGGGGTTAATGGGCCTCATGGGCCTAAAGTGGAGAAGAGGAGGGGCTGCCAGGGCAGGCCGCACGCCCCCTCTCCCCTAGTCCGAATTGGACAAGGAGGGAGGGGCGGCGCCCCCCTCTCCTCTCTCCCTTCCTTCCCCCTCTCCTAATTGGACAAGGAAAGGGAGGGGAGTCCTACTCCCGGTAGGAGTAGGACTCCTCCTGCGCGCCTCCTACTAGGGCCGGCCGCACCCCCCCTTGGATCCTTTATATACGGAGGCAAGAGGCACCCCATAGACACAAGTTGATCCACGTGATCATATTCTTAGCCATGTGGGGTGCCCCCTTCCACCATAGTCCTCGATAATATTGTAGCGGTGCTTAGGCGAAGCCCTGCGACAGTAGAACATCAAGATCGTCACCACGCCGTCGTGCTGACGGAACTCTTCCCCGACACTTTGCTGGATCGGAGTCTGGGGATCGTCATCGAGCTGAACGTGTGCTAGAACTCGGAGGTGCCGTAGTTTCGGTGCTTGATCGGTCGGGCCGTGGAGACGTACGAGTACATCAACTAAGTTAACGCTTCCGTTGTTGATCTACAAGGGTACGTAGATCACACTCTCCCCTCTCGTTGCTATGCATCACCATGATCTTGTGTGTGTGTAGGAAATTTTTTGAAATTACTACGAAACCCAACATGGTCTGCCTCCAGAACTATGGAGCAATTGTTCTCATCCCATGAGGCGCTGCTAAGGTCTCTCAGCTTGGACACTTGGATCCATCGATTTCTCCACTTCCTCAGGTGGTTGTACACCTGGGTGGCAGACACCTCTTGCCCACAGAACTCGAACACCTGCTTCGCAACGGTGTTCAAGTGCACCTCCTTGAAGCCCTTGTCAGTCCTAACTCCACTAGAGATGAGCTCACACATATTGTTCAGCACGAACAAGGACATGAACGGCTGCCACTTCATGTTGTTCGACCTACCATCCTTCTTTTCCTTTGCTCCTGCTAGCTTGATTGCAGCCGCAGCAGCAGCAGCAGGAGTTGGCTCAACGAGCACTACTGGCACATAGAGGGAATCAGACTTGAACACCTCTGAATCAGGTGCCATCTCGGACATAGGCTACGAGTCCTCGACAAACGATGGAGCAAACTGGCTGTCGGACACGACAAGGGCCTCACTAAGATCTTGCATCTGCATGGTCATGTCCTACAATCGTAGCACGCATTGATAGTGAGCATAGCACACAACATACCAGACAATCCATGAAAGCAGGAGCATACATGTACATGGTTCATCACTATCATAGCAAGCACATGCTTCATCACTATCATACTAAGCATACCAGACAATCTATGAGCAAGAACATACATCTACAACAAACAACATGCTACAAATGGACCACCAATAGCTACAAATCACAGATCTAAGCATGATTCAACACAAGCACAAGGTTCAACTTCAAACTCTACTACTAATCTAGCCTACCACATGCTTGAACATCTAGCCCTACCACAAATTGCAACCGCAGCATAGCAACCAACCATATCAGCTCACAGATCAGACCACTAATCAACCATGCATCTAGATCAAACCCTAGGTGTAGCTCAGATCTAGATAGAAGGAATAGAGAGAAAGGGGGATTGAACTCACAGAGGCCATGGCTACAGCTTGAGGACGAGGGGGGACGATGGTGGAAGATGAACACCGACCGGTGAAATAGCTCTGACGCTGTGGACCGCCGGCCGATGAAGATGTGCCACTTACCTGCTCATCGGTGCCAATGCGTGTCGGTGGAAAACCCCAATGGAGGAAGAATGGTGGCGGGAGTTGGGGCAGTGAGGCTAAATAGGGGTGGAGCGATGGGAGGTGAGCCAGAATCCTCCCCTGCCTCGCCCGAGGCAGGCTCGCGAGGTACTGCCGATTCGTGTGTTTCCCCTTGGCCTGGCCTGCACGTGCTTTAAGTTTCGTGCAATGCGGGCTGTACAGTGAATGCAGGAAACCGAATGGGCCAAATTCTTCCCGCCCGGGCCAGGCTGGGCCTAATGCGGGCAACCAAACACGCCCCTAATGACTGATGGTGGCTCGCATTTTATTCATGGTGTTTTTCGTAAAATTCTTGCTAAGTATGATGTAAATCATAGAATTGCATCTCCATATCATCGACAGTCTAGTGGTCAAGCAGAACTTAGCAATAGAGAGCTTAAATTAATTTTGCAAAAGAATGCTAATAGATCTAGGAAGAATTGGTCCAAGAAACTTGATGATGCATTATGGGCTTATAGAACTGCATATAAAAATCCTATGGGTATGTCTCCGTATAAAATGGTTTATGGTAAAGCATGTCACTTACCTCTTGAATTAGAACATAAGGCATATTGGGCTATTAAAGAGCTCAACTATGACTTCAAAGTTGCCGGTGAGAAGAGGCTTTTTGACATTAGCTCACTTGATGAATGGAGAACCCAGGCCTACGAGAATGCCAAACTATTTAAAGAAAAAGTTAAAAGATGGCATGATAACAGGATACAAAAACATGAGTTTAATGTAGGTGATTATGTATTGTTATACAACTCTCGTTTAAGATTTTTTGCAGGCAAACTCCTCTCTAAATGGGAAGGTCCTTACATCATGGAGGAGGTCTATCGTTCCGGTGCCATAAAAATCAACAACTTCGAAGGCACAAATCCGAGGGTGGTCAATGGTCAAAGAATCAAACAATATATCTCAAGTAATCCCATAAATGTTGAAACTAATGTTATTGAAACCGTAAACCCAGAGGAGTACATAAGGTACACTTTCCAGAACGTTTTAGACTCCGAAAAGGAAAAGCTATGTGGTACGGTAAGTAAACCGACTCCAAAACAGTTCTAATGGCAATTTTTCTCTGTTTTGGAATATTTAAGAAAATAGGAAAATAAGAAGTAGTCCGGGAAGGACACGAGGCTTCCACGAGGGTGTAGGGCGCACCCTACCCCCTGGGCGCGCCCCCTGCCTCGTGGGCACCTCGTGTGCTCTCCGGACTCCATTTTCTTGCACGATACTTCTTTTAGTCGGTAAAAATTCACTATATAATCTCCCGAAGGTTTTGACCACCGTATCATGCAAATATCTCATGTTTTTGTTTCGAGTTGTTTTCTGTCAGGGTTGTTAAGGCCAAGCATCATGTCTTCTCCTTCCTCTTCCAACAATGAGGGCAATGATGCTTGGCTAATGAAGATAGAGCTGAAGAGAGAAGAGCCCGGAGAGATCAACAAGGATGATGGGATCAAGAAGGCCATGGGGGATCAAGTTCCGACAATAGTAGAAGAAGACATCCTTCAACCTCATCACAATCTCTTTACCCCAATGGAGATTGAAGCTTTCAAGATGATTGAGTTAGCTCGCATTCAAAACAAGTATCTCACAAGTGAAAATATTTTGCTGAGGGAGCATATCATTGCACTCAAGGGCATTATCTGGAAATTAGAGGATCTCCTACGCTCGATGTGTGATTATCCATCATCACCAACACCTGGGTATGGGCACTCCTCTTGGCAACTGCCAAGCTTCACTACAAAAAAAATACACTTCCGTGATGATACGTGTTTGTCACAGTAGGTCGCTTTTTTGTCATGCATGTACATCCGTGACAAATTTATGACAGAATCAAGATAGTCATACCTGTGCTGTCGTAGAAGTGTTCCATGACATTACCAAAATTATCATCACGGAAGTGTCCACTTCCATGACGATAAATCGCGCTTCACAGAAGTGCTTTCGTCAAGGGTGACTGACACGTGGCATCCACCGTAAGGAACGCCGTTAAGCTATTGAGTCGGGTTTTGGATCCGATAACCCGTTAACAGCCCCGACCAATGGGAAATTTCCACGGGTAAAATTCTTATTGGCCGGACGAAACACGTGTCAGCTCGTCAGCGAGTCAGATAGGCGCCTATGATACGTCGACACATGGCACGGCCCAACAGTGGCCCATTCCTGTGAAAAGGCCGGCCCGTTTGACTTGGTCAAAAGCTGGCGGGCCGGCCCATGGAAAGCCTGTTAACAGCCTGTTTGCATATAGCCCATTTACAGCCCGCTAACCCAAGGCCCGTTACGCCCTATCCGAATTAGGCCTAGTAGCGTCATCTGGGCCGTCCACTATGATTCCAGCCTGTTTTCACTTCTGGCCCATGTATAGCCCATGACGTCTTTCGGCCCATATGAGGCCCTTTGTAACTCTTGGCCCATTAGCGGCCCGTGCTGAAACTGGCATGTAATGAACAGTGTATTACTTTACACCCATTAACGGCCCGTGGTGAAACTGGCCCGTAATGAACAGTGTATCACTTTATACCCATTAACGACCCGTTATTCCATTGGGACGTTTCCAGCCCAAGTTAACTTTCGGCCTTCTGAGGGCCCATTTATTCTTGGGCTCATTTGCAGCATTCGGTTACTTACGGCCCGTTACTGTCATTTTCTGCTTGTGGGCCAAATTCAGCCCGTCGTTACAGTCAGCCCGTTTGTGGACCGTTAGTCTGTTGGGCCATTTTCATAGCATCACCAAATACGGCCTATTAACGGCCCGTTATGGTCAGCCCGTAAAACATATGATTTCTATTAAAGGCCCGTCTACGGCCCATTAAAGGCCTGTACAAGACCCATAAATGTGCCGGCGGCCCATGGATCCTACGAGACGTACAAGGCCCATGGATCCTACGAGACGTAGAAGGCCCATGGAACCTACGAGACGTAGAAGGCCCATGGATCCTACGAGACATAGAAGGCCCATGGATCCGACGGCCCGTGAAGGGCCATGGTCGGGCGAATTGGCCCCCATTTGAACGATATAGCATATTCAAAGAATTATCCTACTCAATACTATCACCTCTAAAAAGACTACACTATTACAACAAAGAGATCATGGCATAGAAAGGTAACGCCTTTTTCATTGTTCGTTCTGAGGTGGATTCGAACCACTCTCTCCGTTTGGATTTCGATCCTACACTATATAATAAAGAAATTACAGCCGATTATACCCACTGGGCATTATGGTTCGGCACAGCTGATAATAAAGATACACAGACAGAAAATTACATACACTGGGTAAATACAGCTCATACATCATGGACGCGCATCAACTTAACTCCATTTGAACTATAATCTCTTCAGAAAATAGGATTGGCCGGATTCAGATAACACAAATTTCAGTCTGCAAAATCTCCAATTCCTTCATGGTTACCTCAGTGTCTTTTTTCATTTTTTGACTCCTGCATCTAATACCTGCATGTCCAGTCTCAACTTGTTGATTATACGTTGACAATCATGTACACGTTGTCTTGCCACCTCTAGTTGATGCTCGAGAACATCAACACATTCCAATTCCAATCCATAATCATTCGGTAACGGCCATGCCTCACTGCTCGCAGATCTTTGTGTTGATGTCACTTCATCCTGAAATGTTTCTGTAAGTACACATGACTAGGGCAAAAATATAGTTACAACAGTGAAGCGAACAAGACACTATTTTGTACTACATGGCAAAATAGGACTAACAATAATGTTACATGTCACTTTAAAAAAAATGTTACACGTCATGAAGCATAAGCAGGTGATATTTTAAAAATTATAAAAAATATAGTCTGTGCAGCCTGCATACAGAAATCCATCTTAGCTCACCAGAGGAGCATGATGTTGGGGCCCAATCGAAAACACAGACAAGTTACAAATTTAGACATCACGCTGCGTATAAGTAAGCAAGCAGTTGGCCATTCTGTGCCTCAATTAAAGTCTTAGGGAGCATAATGAACATCAGAGGGTTTCATACAAACATACTACAGCAGGCAAAACTATGCAATCATTAGCGTAGTATAAACTAGATTGTGAGCCTCATGCAATAATAGTTGGTTAATAGACTTCAAAGCTTCAGGCACACTTCGACAGAGTAATTAAATGGTAAGGCCTTTAATTATGTCAACTAATAGTGATACAAGTACCGAACATCAGGCATGATTATTTGGGCATCTCATTAACCGAGGACAAATAAAGCAATTGAAAAGAGAAAATTAACTATGCCTGAAACAAACAAGGAATTGAACTGTTGAGTTGCATACAGTGACTTACCTTAGGAGGTTGAAGAGGCTCAGCGCAGCTCCTACTTCTCTTGCAAGGCTCCTTCCTAACATCTTGTACTTGGAAATCCTCAATCTTATCTTCATTGCACCCCCTCTGCAAGGTGACACAAACTAGTTACTCGTCTCCTTGGAAGATAAATATGCATACTTTCTAGTCTGTGAACACAAAAGGATGAGATTATAACAAAACAACACCACATAATGAAACATGCCGCATCTCTTGCACTTGCACACAATGAAATGAGCATTTACTATGTCTGCACTATGTAAAAACTAGGCATACCTTCAAACTGGATCTCCAAGTACTCTTGGAGAGCCTAATGTAGTGTACAGCCAAACCTTTATGTCACCTATGAGTTAGACAAGCCCCCACTACAGCAGCCCTTAGTGTTTAAATCATTGACAAGCTTTATTAGAGTGTTAGGTCAAGAACAACAAGTAATCAAAGCAAACAGTCCTAGTAGGGCTGGCTGATGCAAACAAGCAATTGAACAGAAGTGTGAGCAAATCTTACATATCAACAAAAGAAGCAAAGAAGGAGGCTTAAAGACCATCACTTGAATGACCAGATTTAAGGGGCATTTAAACATCATGTGTAACATATGAACTAACATAAACATTGCATATTCCAGATTCTACAATGGAATGCACATGTATTAGGTTATGCCATGTATGATGATGCCTAAATGTACAGATAGCAGGCAGGAGTGATTCATCATTGCACGCACAATTGAATTGTAGGTTAAGGGCCAGTTCGATTCCGCCTTTTCAGGGCATATTGTCAAAATAAGCCATAAAAGATGTAAAGAAGTCATTTTTGAGTTATGGGCTTGGGCTTAACTAATTTCGCTTTGGAGGGGGGTGTTTCGGGTAGAACCTCACTAAAAATTGAACGGAAGGGGAATAGTGAAATGACTCTGTTGGCTGCCTATATTACACTCAAAATGCAACTGCTGACGCCCGTGTCACACCTGACCCTCAAGTAAAAACAAACAAACAAGCATTCATTGCCCTGCCCGCTTGCATCTCCTCTCCCCTTTCCCTCTACCTCGATCCCCTGCCTGCAGCACTAGTGTTCCTCCAGCGAGCCGTCACCACTGGTCCCATCTGGCCTTGTCCTCAACGATGCTATGTCCAGCTAGGCTACATGGCCGGCGGGTAGGGGAAAATCTCCCTAGCTTCTCCTCCCTCTGGCGCCGCCCCTCATTCTCATGGTCTCTAGCAGCTGCTCCACTGTGGTTCGTCCAACGCACTACTCCAGCGGGCTCTACACAACTACGGCTGATGCCACACTGCGGCAGAAGGCACCTTATTCCCCCTCCCCTCCTCCCAGGCCATGGCCTTGAGGTGTTGTTGAAGGATGAGCTCATCCAACAAGGTGAGGATCTCCTCTGATTTTTTGCCAAATTTTCATTCTGATCCACTATACGATGAATTGCTATGAGCTGCTTCTGCTGCTGCTATATGATGCATTGCTATGAGCTGCTCCTGCTGCTGCTATATGATGAATTGCTATGAGCTACTGCTGCTATATGATGAGTTGCTATGAGCTTCTACTTCTGCTGCTGCTATATGATGAATTTCTATGAGCTGCTGCTGCTATATGATGAGTTGCTCCAAGCTGCTCCTGCTGCTGCTATATGATGAGTTGCTACAAGCTGTTCCTCCTCCTGCTGCTGCTATATGATGAATTGCTATGAGCTGCTCCTACTGCTGCTATATGATGAATTGCTATGAGCTGCTGCTGGTATATGATGAATTGCAGACTGCTGCTGCTGCTGTATGATGAGTTGCTATGAGCTGCTGCTGCTATATGATGCTTTCAGGTGGTGCTGCTGTACGATAATAACCATCCACTTGGACCATCGAATTTCAATAAATAATTGTTCTTCATTTAAATGTGGGTCATGCGTTCTTCATTTAAATTAGGCAATGGGATCTCTATGGAAAACATTGACCAAAGTAGATTGTGCCAAGTAGATGGTATCTTTGTATTTGCATTTTGAGCAAATAGTGATGGTTTGTTTTCCTATCATATTAATTACTGCACTGGGTTCAATTTGTGATGTTTGCAAGTCAAATTAATTTCCATATGGGCAGCAAAATGAAAAAAGTATAATGCAATCTAGACTTTCCACTGATCATACCAAAGATAAGCTGAAAACGCAATGAAAAGAATTGGTTGGCTTATTACATGGAACTTATATTCGCAGGTGCTTATTTTCTTAGGATAACTCATAATAACTGTCCCTAAGAAACTTGGCTAATAGAACTGGCATACAAATAACATGTCACGATGATTGCAATGGAGGAGTGACGTACCATAGCACACTGTATAGGCTCACCGCTGCCTCTCCTTTTTTTTGCGATGTTCCATGAAATTGCCACATACATCTTGTACTTTTTTATTGTGTAACCCTATCTGCAAGTTGACACGGCTAATTTCAGACATCTCTACATGATACTACATTGCATATCCCGTGCGCATGTTTAAACCACCAATTAATGATTGTGTGCGTACCATAAACTAACCATGACTCTGTATGCTGGACTAGCAGGCACTCTAAGGGAGCCTAATGTAGTGCACTGGAATTCCTACATGCCACCTACGATTTTGTGTAATGTACTGCCCCTATTCCTAAATATATGTATTTGTAGATATTCCAGTATGGACCACATACAGATGTATATAGATGCATTTTCGAGTGTAGAGTCACTCATTTTGCTTCGTATGTAGCCTATAGTGGAATCTCTAGAAAGACTTATATTTAGGAACGAAGGTATGAGGTAGTATCATGTATGGCATCTACATATCTAATTTAGCAGCCAGTAGTAGAAATCATTGTCTGCACAAAGGGATTACTGGTCGAAAATCCTAGCAAAGCACGCTGGCAGGCACAGAACAATACAAGAGAGAGAGAGAGAGACGGGCTTACAATATCATAGCAATGCCTCAGTCCAGGATCTTGGTTGTCCAAGCTGTTAGATCCAGAAGAAACATCGTCCTTGTAGTTTTTGCCAGCTGCATAACAGGTAACAGCGACCGGTTAGTATATTTGAAGTACATCGGGCAGGTGATGCTGGATGGGTTTAAAGGTGACAAGTACCTAGGCTGTGGCGGGTGCTTGGCATCTCTCCAGACTGTGGGAATCATGTTAGAAACGTCGAGGGTGATGACGCTGCGCTGGCTGTCGGGGTCCGGTAAGGAGATCTAAAACCGTCGAGTAGGGTGTTTGTGGAGCGGCTCCGGTAGGGTGGACTACGGTGTGGGCAAAGCGGATCTATGGCCGTGGACGAGGGCATATGTGAAGCTGCTCCGGTGGTTGGGTTAAGGATGGTGCCGACGATGCGGATCTGTGGTCGTGGACGGGGCGTCAGAAGCTGCTCCAGTGGTTGGGTTAAGGGTGGTGTCGACGATGCGGATCTGCGGCCATGGATGGGGCGTCATAAGCTGCTCCGGTAGGTTGGATGAGGGTGCGAGGAAGCGGATCTCAGGCCGTGGACTTGTGAGTTGGCAAAGCGGCCCCGATAGGGTTGAGAATGGTATAGGCGAAGCTACTCCGGTAGGGTTGAGGAAGGTGTCGGCGAAGCGGCTCCGGTAGGGTTGAGGAAGGTGTCGGCGAAGAGGATCAGAGGCCGTCGATCGGGGCGTCGGTGGGGCGGCTCCCGGGGGTGTGGACGAAGCGTCTCCGGTGGGGAGTACGAATGAGCCGCTGCAGATGCGCGGCGGTTGACGAGAGTACCAGCGAAGCAGATCCGGCGCTGTGGACAAGGCCGGCACTGAATGGGCTGTGGTACAGTGGTGGATGAGCAATCTACTTGTTTCTGGGGGAGGTGGGAGGGGTAGATGCGATCGCAGAAGCAGATCCGGCGAGGTGGACGCCGCTGGCAGTGAATGGGCTATGGTACGCTGGTGGATGAGCAGTCTAGGGTTTCGAGAGGGGAGGGGAGAAAGGGGGATGAAGTACGGACGGCGTGCCGTGTAGTTAGTCGTTTTTGCGGGAGGGGAAGAGGAAATGGGGGTGCCATGTAGTGGGGGAACCGGAAGTTACCAAAGCAGCCCCGACCTACCATGTAGATGAGGGCGGTATTGTAACTGTTGGTCTTCGTGCACCAAGGACAAAAGGGGGATTTTGCATGCTAAAGACTAAGGTGGCGGAAATTTTAGAAGGAGGCGGGAGATTTTGCAGCCCGCGGGATCGTTCGTATCCAGTTTCAACTAATTTTGGACCGTGCTAGCGGGAAGGTCATGCTAGACTGTGTACACGGGGCACGCGTCAGCAGTTAATAACTGGTGTGAAGTCCACCCGAGAAAAAAGACAATAACTCAGGATGATGCACCAATAACTTGGACGTTCACACGAGCGCGGCCAATCATACGGGTGTAGTGGCGCATTCACAAAAAAGGGATCAAACGCTCAGCCTATGTATTTCTCGTATAAATAGATAATTTAGTGCCATTGGTTATTTACTTTAAACATAATGCATTGACGTGTTAGTGTAGAGGCGCACAAAAAGAAATGGATATTGTAGTCAGCTACTTAAAAGTGTTACCTCATATGATTACATAGCCTCCATTTCATAAATTGTGTACCCGTTGAATTCATATATGAATATTACATATATTACTTCAAAATAGAAAATTAAATCATCCAAGACTAATGAATTTGAATGCAAGAGTAACAATGGTGCATGTTCATGATAGCTATATTGGTTGTTTGAAGAAACATCACTGTAACTTTGGCATGCACAACTAAAAAGGCTTATTTAAATAGAAAAAATGTGATATGTGAGTGTCCAATCTTTATAGCGTTGAATCGATATTGTACCTTTGGCCACGATACGAAGTAGATATTGACTTATGTTCAAGCGATGCACGTCCACGATCGCTAGATAGTGAAACGTCAATGAATTGTGCAATCTCTCTCACACGCATACATATCTCATTTCCCTATGGGCATCGGAATCACACACGTGCACTTCGTGTATTTCTCTCCCTCCGTCAGGGTTAAATTCATCTTTCTACCCCGTCCTACAAGTCTCTCACATAGAAACACACACGCTCTCTATGTCTAACACGCCCACCCCTTTAATTCCTCCCACCCACAGCCACTAATGTCTCTCACACATATGCTATCTACCTATCCCTTAATATAGCTAGATATGTGTCACACAAACTCCTTCTCCCTACTAGCAAGATGCCCATGCGTTGCACGGAACATCAAGATGCATTTGTATTTGAAGTTTATCTTGTGGGAGAAAAGGATGAACGAGGGAATGCCTTATTTGCAAATGCGAAGAGGGGTGTGGGTATATTTTTGCAAAATTGCCATAGTTTCCTTCCTATCCGTCGGATATAAATCGGATGGCCTATATTGCAGGATGGCAGGAACACCATCATCACCAACTCTGTTTTTTTATAAGAGTAGAGATATGTGAGTGTCACTGCCCCCCCACACACACACCCACACTTCCCAACACTAAAGGAGTAGGGTGACACCTCGATCTTGATACTAATCTATCGACTGGCTTCCCTCTCAAACACACACACACACACACACTACCCGACACTGAAGGAGTAGGGTGGCACATCGATCTTGATAATAATCTATCTACTCCTCTTTCAAACACACACACACTCGCTAGTTGTGCCTCTGTGTCTACCGCACACACTCTCAATACGTCTTTCTCTCCCTCCCCACCAACAATGACAGCAGAAGGGTGACAACTCGATCTGATCATAATCTGTCAATTGGTTTCTCTCTCAAACATTGTGTCTCGGTGCCTCGCTCGGTAGCCCCCTCGATATGTAGACTTCTTGCGTGCGCACAGCTGTAGTGACGATGACGCTGAACCCAGTGGGCCTTGTTTTTACCGGCCTCGTGTGATAGTTTTCACCCTGTTTTCTGTTAATTAACAAGGCATCCTTTTCTTTGTTACTACTAGTGAATCTGAAGTCATTCGGGGCAAACATAAAATATATCACTTCAACCCAATTATCGCAGCAACTATTTTAAAAGAAATTAGCTAGCTGCCCGTGCGTTGCACGGAACATCAAGATGCATTTGTATGAGTAGTTTATCTTGTGAGATAAAAGGTTGAACAAGGGAAGGCCTTATTTGCGAATGTGGAGAGACGTGTGAGTATACTTTTGCAAAATTTCCATAGTTTCCTTTCTATCCGTTAGATATAAATCCGATGGCCTATATTGCAGGATGGCACGCACACCATCATCACCAACTCTTTTTCTACTCCCTCCGTCCGAAAATACTAGTCATCAAAATGGATAAAAAGAGATGTGTCTAAAACTAAAATACGTCTATATACATTTCCTTTTATCCATTTTGATGACAAGTATTTCCGGATGGAGGGAGTATTTGTCTTTTTAGAGATTTCAACAAGTGACTATGACCGGACCATACCAACATACTCAAAAAGTAGTCCATAATTTTGATGTTACCCTCTTTTCTTGGCGGTGCAGTGCCATCTGGATACCTCATAAATAAATCAAGGACAAATCTGACCCCTTCCTGAAAAGACATACGGAGCAAAATGAGTGAATCTACACTCTAAAATATGTCTACATACACATCCGTATGTGGTAGTCCATTTGAAATCTGAAAAGACAAATATTTAGGAACGAATGAAGTATATATAAGAGTAGACATGGAGATATATCTCCAGCATGGTCTACAACACACTACTAGAAAAAGGGCTATAGATGGGATTGACACTAATGGCGCATCAGACAAGCGGTGCGCCATTAGTATATACTAATGGCGCACCACCTTCTGATATGCCATTAGAGTTGAAACTACTAATGGCGCACCTGGCCCCGGGTGCGCCATTAGTATCAATTTTTTTAACTAGTGCGCCTGTCCAAACATACTAATGGCGCATCCAGACACAGTGCGCCATTACTAGTTGTAACTAGTAATGGCGCACCTGCCGGAAAGTGCGCCACTAATGTTGTTTTTGTATTATATTTTTTATTCCCTTTTTTGCAAAACTACTAATGGCGCACTGTTCCACTGTGCGCCATTACTAGTTTAAACTAGTAATGGCGCACTGTGGGACAGTGCGCCATTAGTATTTTTTTTTGCAAAACTACTAATGGCGCACCACCAGGAGGTGCGCCATTAGTAACCTGGATTACTAATGGCGCATTTAGAGTTGGTGCGCCATTAGTAAGTGGGCAGCAACAAGATATTTTGGACAGCCTCTCCTACCCACACTCACTTTCTCCCCACTTCATTCTCTCCACCTCCTCCTTGTCTCGGGTGCCTCCTCTTTTTCACCTCATTTCCACCATAGATTCATTCAATTTAAGTGGTTAAATTACCTTGTTTTGATAGGTAAGTAAGGGGGAAGCTATATTTATGTTGTTCTCCCTACAACAATGTGCACATGCACTTTTTATGGCCTAGCTAGATCTATGTATGTTCGTGGTGTTGCATATGTTTGTGGTGTTGCATATGTGTTTGTGTTTGGAGGTGTACCGGTATTTGAAATTCGATAGTTGCCAATATTTTGCCGGAATGTTGATTCATTTCCGTTTCGGCGAGAATTTTGGCATTAAGCATTCTTTTTGGTCCTATTTTTAGGGAAAGTCATGCCAAATTTTTTCTTGGTTCTAAAATATCGTTTTGCTCTACCCCGCAGGCGACCATGGTCCGCATGATGACCGAAGGCATCGTGAATAGGTTTTTGAGGTCCGCGAAGGCCGAGATGCTTCAAAAGAATGAGATGGAGATAAGATGTCCGTGTCGAAGATGCAAGCTGAAGAGCCTTATTGCGGACCCGGAATCCGGGCAGGTGCGGGACCACCTGCTCTTGCGTTGTTTCATGGATGGCTATCGGTGGCAAGGTGATGAAGATGACGACGAAGTTGTCCATGGGGGCCGGGCAAGAAATGAGGAAGGGCAGCAAGACAACCACCGCGGCTCGAGCGGGCGAGAAGATGAAGAATCCCCAGGAGATGATCACGACGGTGATGCTGTACACAGTCATCATGTAGAAGATGCGGGACATGATGATGAGGAAGATGCCGGAGCAGTCGACGGGCATGATCATGAAGATGATGATGCCGACGGAGCAGACGACGCTGGACCATCGATGGGCTGGGTGCAGGACCCTCATATTCAAGAGCTGCTTCTCAAGCAGACGGATAACGCAAGAGCTGCCGCCCGAGAGAAAGCCAAGATGGATCAACTTGAGTTAGACGCGGTTACTCCATTGTATGAAGGATGCAGGCCCGAGGATACCCGCCTGAAAGTAACGCTCATGGCTCTGGAGATGAAGGTAAAACACAAAATGACCGACGCATGCTTCGACGAGAACATGTCATTCTGGCACGAACGTCTTCCTGAGGGGAACAAGTGCCCGACCAGTTTGGAGGAGGCGAAGAAAATCGTGTGTCCTCTGGATTTACCGCACGTGAAATACCATGTGTGCATGAACAATTGCATCATTTATCGGGACGAGCACGCGGAGTCTACCATATGTCCGGTGTGCGGCGTCACTCGATACAAGAAGAGGAAGAAAGCTCCTCGAAAAGTGGTGTGGTACTTTCCGATCACTCCTCGTCTGCAGTGGTATTTCGCGTACCCTAAGGTAGCAAAGCTCCTGCGTTGGCACGCGGATAGGGAGGAGAAGAAGCGAGAAGATGACGCAAATGATCCGGAGATAGATAAAAAAGACAAGATGCTGAGTCACCCTAAGGATGCGAGCCAGTGGCAAGCGTTGAACTTCGAAGACCCAGAATTTGGGAACGATCCAAGGAACATCGTGCTGGGCGCGAGCACCGATGGAGTCAATCCGTTTGGCAGCCAGAGAAGCACACATAGCACCTGGCCTGTGTTTGTGTGGATGTACAACCTTCCCCCCTGGTTGTGCATGAAGAGGAAGTACATTCACATGAGTATGCTAATTGAAGGACCGAAACAACCAGGGAACGACATCAATCTGTATCTGGGGCTGCTGAAAGAGGAGCTTGACACGCTGTGGAAAACGCCAGCCAATAAGTGGGACGCCGCAGAAAAAGAATATTTCCCTATGAGAGCCGCGGTGCTCACGACAGTGCACGACTATCTCGGTTACGGATATGTCGCGGGGCAGGTGGTCCACAGATTTTCTGGATGCGTTAGGTGCATGGATGACACAACGTATCGCCAGCTAGATAGAGATCCCGGGTCTTCGAAAACTGTGTTCATGGGACATCAAAGGTGGCTTCGCGACGATGACCCGTGGAGAAAACGCAAGGATCTGTTCGATGGTGAAACCGAACCCCGAGGATGCCCGCGTATGAGGAGCGGCGAGGAAATAGACGAGCTGTTGAAAAAATGGAAAGACTACCCACTGCCGGGAAAGAAGCAAAAGGCGCCAGAGCCGGGAAAGAAGCGAAAGGCGCCAGAGCCGCTGCTGAAGGTATGGAAAACGAGGTCTGTTTTCTAGGACTTGCCATACTGGAAGATCCACCGTGTGCCTCACAGCCTTGATGTCATGCATATCCCGAAGAACGTGTGCGAGAGTCTGCTTGGTACCCTGCTCAACATGCCAGAGAGGACCAAAGATGGGCCGAAAGCAAGGGCAGACTTGAAATCAATGGGCATCAGGCAGGAGCTTCACGCTATATATGATGATCATGATGATGATGATGATGAGGTGAAGCAGGACACGGAAAGTCGTCGCAAAGGCAAGAAGGCCAAGAAGACTGGAAATGACTACCCTCCCGCGTGCTTCACTCTAAGTCAGGAGGAGATCGAGCAGTTTTTCACCTGCCTCATAGGAGTAAAACTTCCTTACGGTTACGCGGGGAAGATAAGCAGATACCTAGACCCAGCGAAGCTGAAGTTCAGCGGGATGAAGTCTCACGACTGTCACGTGCTGATGACGCAGATACTTCCAGTTGCAATCTGTGGGATCATGGACGCGCACGTCCGTGAAACCCTATTTGGCCTATGCAACTTTTCCGACGTCATCTCTCGGAAGTCTGTTGGCGTGAGGCAACTCAGAAGGCTACAGGAAGAGATCGTGGTGATACTATGCGAGCTTGAGATGTACTTCCCGCCCGCATTGTTCGACGTTATGGTGCATCTGCTGGTCCATATCGTGGACGCTATCATCCAACTCGGGCCGACGTTCCTGCACAGCATGATGCCGTTCGAAAGGATGAATGGTGTCATCAAAGGATACGTTCGCAACATGTCACATCTAGAGGGAAGCATAGCCAGGGGCTTTTTGACCGAAGAGTGCATCTCCTACTGCATGAATTATCTAGGCATCGAGAACCCTGTTGGTCTGCTCGTCAACAGGCACCTCGGCAGGCTCGCTGGATGGGGTCACCGTGAGGGTCGTCGCGAAATGCATGTCGACTTCGAGGGTCGACTCGCCGACTTTGAAAGAGCAAACCTAGTCGCGCTACAACACATAGACGTGGTCGATCCTTGGGTGGTACAGCACAAAACCTTTATTAAGAAGACGTACAATGACCGAGGCCAACAGAGGATGGACGGAGATATACTCAAAGAGCACAACTCATGTTTCACGCGTTGGTTCAAGCAGAAGCTTCTGTCGTACCCTTTACATGAGGATTCTTCCGCAGAAGAACAACTCATATTCGCCTTGTCACAGGGCGCCGAGCACAACCTGATGACGATGAAGAGCGATGGTTATCAGAACTCCGGGGTAACGATGGAATCCTACACCGGTAACGACAAGGATAGATACTACGGAAGGATCGAGGAGATCTGGGAGCTGAGCAACGCAGGAGAGAAGGTCCCGATGTTCCATGTCAGATGGGCCAAGAGCATCCTAAAAGAAGACCGGTATTTCACCACCATGGTTATACCCGAAGCCAAATCCAAAACCGCGGGCGCAAACGTCACCGCGAAAAATGAGCCATGGGTACTGGCTTCCCAAGTGGACCAATGCTTCTTCATTACCGACCCGTCAAAGCCCAGTCGTGTTGTCGTGAGGAGAGGCAAAAGGAAGATCATCGGAATGGATGGAGTAGCCAATGAGCAAGACTTCGACAAGTACGGCGACCTGAGGATCGAACATGACGACGGTGATGAAGTAGCAGCGTACACCACAAGAAGAAGCAGGACCACCCTACCTAAAGGACGTCCGTTCCACAGAAGAACTCCATTTGCGAAAAAGAAGGGCAAGAAGATTGTGAACAGATAGCTAGCTAAGATCGATTGTATTTAAATCGTAGCCTTCATTTCTCGATTGTATTTCATGGGCACTTTTTGAACTATCATGAATATTTTTAAATTTCATGGACACTCGATCTCGATCCCCCTCCATCTCGATCGCTATCCCACCTCGCCAGATCCGGTCCCCCTTGCCGCCGAGCACCCCCCGGTCCACCGGCCGCCGCCGCCGACCCCCCGCACCCTCGATTCCCCTACTCAACCGCCGCTGCCGACCCCCCACACCCCTCCCCTACTCAACCGCCGCCGCCGACCCCCCGCACCCCGCGCACCCTCCCCCGCTGCACCGGCATTATTGTTTGATGATATTTTTAAAAAAAATATTACTGTCTTATAAAAAAATATTACTTATGGCGCACCACGGTGAGGTGCACCATTAGTATGGATGTACTTATGGCGCACCGAAGGGTGGTGCGCCATTAGTATTGTGCCATTGCTATAAGAAAAAAAAATACTAATGGCGCACCAGGGTGAGGTGCGCCATTAGTATGGATGTACTTATGGCGCACCGAGGGGTGGTGCGCCATTAGTATTGTGCCGTGCCCCATCCATATTCCCTCCCCGGCCCCTCCCTATCCCCTCTCTCTCCCTCGCCCTCGCCCTCGATCCCCTTCCCCTCTCCTCTCCCGACGCTGCTGCCCCGCCGCCTCGACGCTGCCCCGCCGCCCCGACGCCGCTCCGACGCCGCCTCGACCTCGCCCCGACGCCGCTGCCCCGCTGCCTCGACGCTGCCCCGCCGCCCCGACGCCGCCTCGACCCCGCCTCGACGCTGCCCCGCCGCCTCGACGCGACCCCGCCGCCCGGACGCCGTCCCGTCCACACCACCGTCGCCAGAGCCACAGATCCCTCACCGGCCGCCTCCCCCACTCCAATCAAGAGCTCGAGGTCAGCGCTGCGCTGTCCACTTCTGCTGCTCCTCTCCTCTCTATATTGGGCTTGATTCTTGCTGCTGTTGATCCCAAGTTTGATGCATAACAATTGTTGTATGTGTTCTCCAAATGAACAGGAGTACTCCTCTATTTTGATATGAAATCACCATGATAGGTCCACATGCTACTGTTGTCAACATGATAAATAGTTTCAGTTAGTTACCTCTAAAACTATTCCTAATTAACTGAAGAAGAGAAGAGAGGAGGAGTAGTTTATTTCATAGAGTAAACATTAGCACTATTTGATAGTAAAAGGTTTTAGCTAATTTGAATTAACTGAAAGCAGCAGTACATCATTTTTATTGACAGTAAAATGTTCAAAGAAACAGAAATATCAGTACAATAGCTAGATTACACTATCAGTACACTACCAGTAAAATGTTCATTTAGTTTCAGTAAACAAATATTGCCAAGCATGACATGGCCTTTGTGATCTCGTACTCCTGAATTTTCATGTCACTTGTGCTATTAGTAGTTTTTTCACAGTAAAAGGGATGAAGAGGTCGGTGACCTCCAAATTCCAAATTTAGTAAAAGTTTGGGTATTCGAAACTACTAGTCTGAAAAATAGTTTATGTGGTCTGAAACTTTTCCTAATGTGTTTCAGACTTTCAGTATAAGTTGTTGAATCAAATCAGTTCTTTGATGCTATTATGGACAGATTTAAAATCCACACTAAACCTTGATATGGGAACTATTCATTTTGATGCTACTGTGCTTTAATACGATATGCTGCTAGTGGAAGACTTTGGAATTTGAAAACCCAAATCAGTTCAGTCTGCCTAGTTTAGCTTCACATAGGTTCCTATTTTCTAGCCTACTGTAATTGTTCCGAACTTTTGATAATCTCTTTCAGACTTTCAGTTAGGAGTTAAGACTAGGAAATAGTATGAACTGCTGTTGGATTAAATCAATACGTGGTTAACAGGCACAACATTGTGCCTGTTGGGTTTATGGACAGATGCTAGAAGGTTGTCTGAAGATAGTTGTTTGCTAGGGGTGGGGAATCATTTCATAAGTAAAAAGTCCATACTGAACCTTGATACGTAAACCAATGGTTTTGATGGTACTTTGGAACTTGAAAATCAAAATAAGTTCAGTCTGCCTAGTTTAGCTTCATATAGAAGATAATGATTCCTGTTTTTTAGTCTACTGTAATTGTTTTTTAGCCCATGGCACTTTGCATTGTTTTGAGGTTTTGTACATCAGCTTTCTTTTTTATCTTCTTATTTAAAACTGTAGCAGTACCTGTGACACATAATGCCTAACAGTTTAACTATTTTCTGTTTCTGTCCTCATTTAGTGCTTGGTATGTCTCCTGTTCCGGGTCATGGACTTTGTGCCATGCCCACATTGGTTTTCTGTTTGGCCTCAATTTGGCCTGACAAATGATGGTCTACTAGCTGGTCTACTAGCTGGCAAGATGCTTGGTATATATATGTTGTGTTCAGTTTTGGCAGGAGTCCAGAACTGTTAGGCAAAGGTCATGTCTCCGACCATCGTGTCCTTTTTTGCCTTGTCCACCCGAGAGGCCCTTGAGTTTGCTGGAATGTCGATTAACTTCCGTTCCGGCAAATTCGGGTACTCCGTATGTCCTATTTTCAGCAAAGGTCATGCTGAAATTTTCCGTGAATTTTAGCATGACTTTGCTAAAAATAGGACATATGGGGTACTTGTGACTAATGCATGGGCCGGGGTATCTTAGTAGTTAATTAAGTAGGATCAAGTGCCCCGGCGTACTTGTGACTAATGCATGGCTTTTAGGGTGCCTCGGAGTCGATAAAAACCGAAATGATGAAAGCTTAGGCTTTTAGGGTGCCTCGGCGTCGAAAAATCCTCAATGATAAAAGCTTAGCTTTTAGGATGCCTCGGTGTCGACAAACCCTAAATGATGAGACCATGATCTTGTTCCTTGACAATAACCAACTTTTTGACCAAACTTTGTTCCTATTTATAGAGAAACATGGCCAACAACGATGAGGCCGGGGGTTCGGGCGGCAAGAAATTCTGGGAGTTGTCCCAGGAGATGGAGGAACAACCTCACTTGTATGAGGACGCCGCCTTCCCCACCGATCCTGAGACCACTGATGGTACCGCCGAGGATGACCCCACTGATGCCACCACTGATGATGCCGCCGAGGATGCCATCACTGATGATGGCGGCGCACGCACAGATGGCAGCCAACCGAAGAGGCAACGGAAGGACCGGCGCCCGACCGTGCTCCGCAGCCTCAAGGAGGAAGTTACTGAAGTGGACTCCAACGGGAATCCAACGGCGCCCGAACGAATAGTCAAGGGGTACTCGCTTCAGCTCGGGTGCATTCTCCGGAGCACCGTCTCGATCAACACCAAGAACCTCAGGCATCCTGACCGAGGGAATTTGCGCAACCTCCTCTTCACGAAGCTGCACGAACGATACAAGTTCCCCGCTGAATTTGAAAACACAAGCCTCAAAGGGAGTAAAGTGAACAATGCTGCCCTCACGAAGATGAGCACGGCCATGTCTACTTGGAAAAGCAATGTGAAGAGAATGATCGAGAAAGGTGAGAGTTATGAGAAGATCAAGGAGAAAAAT
This sequence comes from Triticum urartu, assembly GCF_003073215.2. Taxonomy (NCBI): domain Eukaryota; kingdom Viridiplantae; phylum Streptophyta; class Magnoliopsida; order Poales; family Poaceae; genus Triticum; species Triticum urartu. The sequence goes on along the minus strand of NC_053022.1, from coordinate 92,035,772 downwards.
CCTTCGATCATCGAAGATGACTACAACGACTTCAAGATCAATTGCTCGAGCACCGCAAGCTCCGAATCAAGTAAGTGGGGGAAAGAAATGCGGGAGCTAAACTTAGGGGAACACACACTCGGTCCCGGCGGTTACAGAGTGGCGGAGCCTATATGGGACAAGGAGGAGGCAGACCGTGCCGAGCAAGGCCTACCGCCCCTCTTTGATAAATACGGTGACAAGCAGCCAAGGAGGAGGCGGACCGTGCCGAGCAAGGCCTACCGCCACTATATGGGCCCGGTACAAGAAGGACCCGAAAACAAAGGAGCTTACCACGGATCCGAGGACCAGGGCACTTGAGCTTGTTCTGGTAAGGAATACACCCCCGCGTAATTAGCTCCATATGGTTGCATTCTAATTAATGAACCCAAATTTCTAAATGGTTCACATTCCTTCCGCAGGCGACTGAAAGCAGTAGCGCGGGGTCGACTAAGAGCAACCCTTGGGACACCACTCTAAATAGGGCGTTGAATGTAATGAAGAACAAGGATAAGCTCAGTAAGCCGACGTCAGCTGGTCGTGTGGCCGGCAAAGGCTTGTCGACAAAATGGTCATCATACTATAACACTGGTGGGCGAAAGGAGAAAAAGACCAGCTCGGAAAGCCAGGCGCGCATGGTTCAAGAACTCAGGGCACAGGTGGCGCGGATTCCGGAGATTGTCCAAGAGCAAGTGCAACAACAACTCGGAGCGACGATCACCGCCATTGTGCCTACCTTGATCCAGGGGATTAGTGCGTGGATTGCGGGCGGCCAACAGGGGCCGCCCCCGATTCCTAGCTTCATGGCCAGCAACTCGCAGAATGCGATGGCGGGGCCATTGGTGTCTCCGGCGGAGGCGGCATTGGTGTCTCCGACGCCGGCACAGGAGCTTAATGCACCCGGGTGTACGTCGGCCGGCACCTCTGCAGCAAGCGGCCCCTCTGTCAACTGCACGCCCGCCGTTGGCGGTGCCTCGACATTAACCGAGCTCGACGCCATCATCACGGTAACTAATTAAGCCTCTCTCGGCCGAGGACTTCATCTCCTTGCCTTTGACTAGGCATCCCTGACGCCCTACATGTTTTCGCAGGGTGCCGCCGACGTTCCGTGCACTCTCCTGCACTTCGTGAACAACGAGTTGGTCGATGTCGCCAAGGGCAAAATCGTTCAACCGGGCAACCCCTTGTTCCACGGTACCCAGATGCCACCCAACTTGTTTAGGGTTCAACTGGTTCGGGTGCTGCCAGGCTGCGACGAGTTGTTACCTCCGATTCGGCCCGTCGGTGCCGCGATGATGACGTGATGACCCTCAGCGCCTGCCTGAGCTAGCCCCTGCTTTGACCGAAGAGCCAGATTCGTTTGGGGGCGGGGGACACCACCCCAAAGACAACACCGCCAGTCGTGCCGGCGCCAAGTCGGCCCCATGGCAAGACCGCCGCAATGGTGCCGGACATCCCTATGCCACTGGATCCAAACATGCATATGGCGCGGGATCAGAACGACGACGACGACGATACATTTTCCAACGTCGATCAGTACTTTGCCGATCATGGGTACGGTGGCGACTTCATGGGGCCTCCTTCTCAAGAACCCAACCCAATAAAAGACGTGCGTGATCTAGCTGGTACCGTGGAGAAGCCAAGTTGCAACAGGCGTCGTCTGCAGTTCAGCTCTCAGGAGACGCCTCCAGCTGCCGACTTCACCGAGCCTCAGATAGGCGAGGTGCGAAATATGATCAGCCCCAACACACTCAAGAAGGCGGTCTGTGAGCAGAACTCGGTCCCATTACAGGAGAAGAAGAAGGCACGCAAAAGAAAGACTAACATGGGTGCGGGCCAGCCAGCACCGAGTACGATCCGTGCTCAGGACGGGCCACCTTCACCTGAGGATATCTAGAGGAGGGTGCATGTGGCGGGTAGGCCGATGCTACCGAGAAATATGCTTGATGCTGCAACCGGTGCTATGCAGAGTCTGCATGACAGTGTTCTTTCTTTGGAGAAGTGGCGTCTCGAAGAGAAGGATGTGGCATACCCGGTTTTCGCGGCCAAGGTGCCAGAGGGCAAGGGCTTTGTGGATAACTCCATCGGGGGTACGATCGTCCTACGGTTTGATGACATCCACGCTATGTTGAACCTTCATCCGCTGCACTACACCTTCGTTCGGCTATTTTCGCTGAGTATGGAGATGCGGATCATTCGCGACAAGACCCCGGACATCGTGATAGTCGACCCCTTCTACATGCGTGCCAAGATCTTGGGCAGCGCTGGGGACCGGCAAGTCGCGAGTTCTTACCTCGAAGGCGTCATTCTGGCAAACCAAGATAAGGATAACTTCCTCGTGCCTTACTTTCCCGAGTAAGTCCTCCCCTCAACCGCCCCGTAACATATGAATTCTTAGATTTCGATCGTTTTTCTTTTAACATCCCGTGTTTTCTGCAGTGACACACGTTGCACGCTCATCCTCCTAAGCCCCAAATATTCCATGGCCACGTATTTCGACCCGGACCGTCAGTCGAATGTAGACTACACAAATGTCAAGAAGGTTCTTGATGATGTTCTCCCCGGCTACATCAAATCTGGAGGCACCTTCACCAGGCCTATTCGTAAGTATGGGAAGCACGTGTTCTCCCACAATACGATGTTCTGCTGCGTCAAGCAGCCGCCTGGCGGTCAGAAGGGTGCCTACTACGCCATCCATCACATGCGGGCGATCGTACGGGACCATCATCAACTTCTTCTACCGAGTAGACTCAAAGATTGGGCCGCGAGCGTGTCGGCAATCCAGGATGCGGACATCAGACAAGAATTCTTTCGCATCCAGTCGGAGTTTGCAGAAATCATCCATCAAGATGTCCTTCGTACCGCGGGGCAGTTCTACCTTAGAAATCAACCGTCCAACAGTGACATCGACACAATCCTACAAATGCAGGCTGACAACGCCCGTTCTTTCATGACTCCCACGATAGACGGCGGCTTCATCCACGCTCCGGTCCCTTGAGTTTCATGTTGTAATTAAACTTTAATGAACTTGTAGTATGTCTCTTTGGTTTCAAGAGTCGTTCAACTTAAGATGTAATCGATGCTATTAATGTCTTGCTTTTCTCTTCCGATCGTTCTGTTGCATACTTATATATTGCTTATGTATTGTCTGTGAATTGGTACTAACGTTTCGTTTGGCTACTACATAGCGATGCCGTGGTATGTCGTGTACAAGGGTAAGGTTCCCGGAGTCTACGACGACTGGGAGGAGTGTCGGAGACAGGTTCACCGATTCAGTGGTAACAGTTACAAAGGGTACGCCACTAGGGCCGAGGCCAAATCTAGATATGCCCGCTATCTAGCGGGAGAGGGGAGGGAGCGTTGGAGGAACCGGATGAAGACGAGTTTCATCGTGATGATGCTCATCGTGATGACCGCAGCTCTCTTCTATGTGATGGTAGTTTAGATGATCGATATCGACTTGTAATGTGAAGACAAACTCGCGGTCTCGAGACTTGTAATATAATGTTCTATCTTTGTTCGGTCTTTTCAATTCGGAGACTAATATGATGACTTGTATTCGGAGACTAAAATGATGAATTGTATTCAGAGACTAATCTTCTATTGTATTCGATCAATCTGTTGTTGATGCGTGCTGTCTATATTTTGTCCAATTATACATTTTGTAACCTGTGCAAAAAACAGAAAACTAAAAAATAAAAAAAACCTAATATTCATACTAATGGCGCATCACATCATAGTGCGCCATTAGTATGCCAAAGGATACTAATGGCGCATCATTAAAGAGTGCGCCATTAGTATGCCAAAGTTACTAATGGCGCATCTTGCTGTCGTGTGCCATTAGTATGCCAAAGCACCTGGGTATACATGGCCCCCTGGGAGGCATACTAATGGCGCACTGTTGTATATACTAATGGCGCATCTGAGGTGCGCCATTAGTATACCAGATACTAATGGCGCACCTGTGGTGCACCATTAGTAAAATATACTAATGGCATGCTACTAATGGCGCACCACTAATGCGCCATTAATGGCCAAATTAGGTGCGCCATTAGTAGGCCTTTTCCTAGTAGTGACAAAAATGTGCTGGGCTGGTTAGCGTCGGATGCTCTCAACGCGATGACATGAGTTCATATTCTGTCTTTTAACTTTATATTTTTATATTATATATTACTCTACTTATTTGATATATACTTCTTTCGCCACTTTACTGACAGTGGAATCCACAGAGTACTTAGAATACAAGATTAAGGATGGACTTGTTTCTTTTTAACTTTCTGTACGAAGCTGTAGCCACCCTGCAAGTCACGTGTACACTGTGCATGCAATTAACTTCCTATAGAGGGACAATCATACAGGCAATTAGCTCAAATGGATTGGATGTCACTCTATTATTTCCAGCATAAAGAGCATCTCCAAAGGCAGCCGGCAAATTTCCTCCCGCTTTCTTAAGCGGAGGACGACATCAAACGCCAGCGGCATACATTTTTACAACTCTAACCAACCAGATGAAATTCGTGCAAACACGGACTGATTTCATATAAGCATGAAGGATTTCGTATAAAAAAGCCAGATCTTCATATAAACATCATGGATTTCATTACATTTACATGAACTAAGAGGTGCCAATCCGGCTCTCTTGTATAATTAATACTCCCTACGTCCGGAAATACTTGTCCTAGAAATGGATGTATCTAGACTTATTTTAGTTGTAGATACATACAATTTATCCATTCTTAGAACAAAAATTCCCCGCCAGCTGGAGAGGGAGTACATAATCTAAATGGCCGCCCGCGGATCCCTTTGTGTTCCTCATGTCCGTCAGACACTTGCGGGGTCGACGAAGGTCCTCGGAAGAGACGAAGCAGCAAAGAAACCACCTGAATCCGTGGTCGTCGCCTTGGCGGTGGCCTTCATGGGTCCCAAGTGGCGGCGGCCTCCCGTGTTCTACTTCTCCTCGATGATGGCGGGGGACACGGAGAAGCTGGCCACCGACTCGTCGCTCTCCACGCACCCGGCTTCTGTCTCTGCCTGCATGGCGCTGCCGCAGGCACGGGAGGCGCGCCCACAGACACGGGAGGCGCGGCCACCGCAGACACTGGTGGCGCGGTACGACGCGGCAGCGATGGCGCCCGTACCGGCGTGCTCGCCACCGTGCCGGCTTGGAGCAATTCGCCACTCCTCATCGAGCTGAACTGGAGCGGCGAGTTGCTGAACCATGCGCCTGCTTGGGGCGGCAACTGGCTCCATCGGGCCAAGCGAGGTTGGTGAAGCACGGAGCGGCCTCGCCCGTATTCGGAGGGCTCGGCGGGCCACCCAGCCGGGTAATATGCCGGAGAACGGCTCATCGGAAGCCATCGGAGGAGTGGAGAAAATGGTGAAGGAGGAGATGGGGGAGCGGCGGAGGGGTGCGATTCTTGCCCGCTGTCTGTCTGGCCTCGTGTAAATAGAGGGCGGACGGTAGGAGCTTGGCCGGCGTCTAGCCTCGTTTAAACTAAGGGCGGACGGGAGGAGCTCGGCCGGTGTTGCGTTTAATTCCGGCACGCTCATGAACGGACGTGTGGCCGGAGTAGGATTCTCGATTTCCATGCGGGTTTAACGGAGGGGTTTAATGGAGGCGCCGGGCGTGCAACGGGCGGCGCAATACTATTTGATTTGACAGCAGTAATGAGCCGTCAAATCACAAAGGCCCTCGCCTTTCATGAAACCGACCGAGCTAGACTGCCCCGCCCTCTAGCCTTTTAAAATATGTATATACTCCACTTTTGTACAGTAGTAGTATCTATGGATTGCGCCATGGAGCAAAACTTGAAATTAAAAAAAAGGTGGTACATATAGAGAGTGCTCGTCGCCAAATTATGCATATAGTACTATTAAAAAGGCTTGTCACAATAATGGTGTCCAGCACAAGTGCACAACCCACCCCTCAAATAAAACTAAGCACCCTGGAATTCTTTGACACAACTAAGCACCCTGAAATTCTTTGACAACTAAACTGCTGGCTATATGATGTTGGCCATATATATTGTACGTATATAATGTGAAGAAATGAGTGGTAGTACTGTACCAACTAAAAGATGAAATGTAAGAAATACTTGTATGTACGTACTGAAGAGTTAAAGTAACAAGAAGAAACATAACATAGTTCTGCTCGGGGCTCAGCACAACACACCCCTCAAATTAAATTAAGCACACCTGAAATTAAACTTTGCAACTATTCCGGTAGACACTGCATTAGAACCACCATGAGCAACGACACTGCCACCTTACTCTGAGTCCTCGTCCACGTCCTCGACTTTGTCCTTGTCCCTCTTCCTCTTGGCCGATACTTGTTTGCTTGAACCGCACACTTGTCTATTGCTCTTCATCCAACCCTTGTAGATATTGAAGCAAAGGTAGCCATCCATTGCAGCGTACTAGATGTGGTCTATATCTAGTACATTCCGCTGCCATGCATGACGATGAAACGTGTATGGAGGTTTCTCCAGTTTACCGTACGAAGGATGAACCATGGCTCCTGCCAGGGTCAGCATTGAAGACCAGCCGATTCTTCTGGAGGTCGAAGCTGTTGCCTACAACGAGGCCTACCTGACATAGGACTTCTTTGTCGTTACCAAAGTCTACAGTAACGAATTTGACTAGGTTGCTCCCGAGGAAGTCCTTAAAATCCTAGCACTCAACGTCGGCATGGCATATCTGGTAGACCAAGCATAAGTCATGCACGCAAACCTGGATCACGGTGGGCTTCTTCCTCTCTTCGTCCTTTAGATCCTTCTCTCGTCCCAGGACTGTGGTGTACTCAACATCTAGCCCAGCGACCCACTCATCATCTGAGTTTTCGAACATGCGTCTGAAGCGAGAAAGGCATCCTTTCACCGTCGCGGAAGAACGGGTGTAGATGACGTCGAACTCATCGCCGGTGATGGTTCTAACCTTGTACTCACCGCCGATCCTGGAGATTTGGGATGCCATGGATTTGGGAGGAGGGTTAGGATTAGTGGAACTGCCGTAATGTGAATGGACGGGACGACTAGGAGCGAACCGCCATAGTATTGAAGGACGTGCGGGGACGAGTAGGAGCGAACTGCCAGCGTGCGAACGGCAGGGTAGTGGATTTCCATTCTCCCATGATACGAGCTTCTGAGAGCCCTTGGATCTGAGATCGAACGGTTGCATGGCGTGATTCTAGACCTATGGGTGAATATCCTATCCTGGAGGGTTATTCTACAAATTTTCAGCAACTTAGCATGCGACCATTTGATCTCAGATCCAAGGGCCGCCAGCAGCCCGTATCACGGTCGCGCCTACCACGACCGTCGCATCGCTCGTGCGGTGTCGCCCTTGGAGATTTAACATGGTGCGTTAGGCTATCTGATGTTTGGCATGTTATACATAGTCATAACTTAGTCAATCATACTACAACAAGGTTGGCTATAAGTGTATTTTTTACTCATCTCTATCTCTTTCTTCGTACTCCCTCCGTCCCATAATATAAGAACGTTTTTGACACTAGTGTAGTGCCAAAAACGTTCTTATATTATGGGACACATGGAGTACTAGTATTTATTGCATTTGCCAAGGAGTGACCTCTTCCAATGAAATGGTGTTGCTAAGTTTGCTTCAATTAATTAGCTATAGACTCAAAATTGTCTTTTCACCTAGGTACACGCGCTCAGCACCGTTTCTTCCTTGGGTCACCAAACTAGTCTCTCTCTTCTTGAATAACTTGCCACATCAGACTTTATGCCTATGTGGCAAGCTTAAGCACCTGTAGGAGCAAGTAAAAGTAAGTACAATAGTGCGCTTTACATGGCATTTTTGCATATGTAGAGGAAATAGAGGAAAGGAAAAAGTGGAGAAGTGGGCTCTCATGCAAGAGCCAGCCTCTACTACATGGTGGAGCATTGGGAGAGGCACCTGTATGGAGGTGGTCAGGAATCTGGGAGACTCACGCCGGTCGTAGCGCCACAGTTAAAATGATAATGGAAAGTCAAATCACGGGGCCCCACCTGTCCAGCAGTAACTCGCTGTCAAATCACACAGCCCTACGTTTGCACCAGCCTACTCCCTCGTCTTCTCGCGTCTCTGTCGAAGCGACTAAAGCGCTATGTTACAATAACATATTATGTTACCACAAGCACCTCTTTCCTCATTAAATAGTTGCCACATAAGCAAAATTGTCTTGGGATGTGTTAAGTTACTACCTAAGTTACTCCCACTATGGCTAGCCTAAGAAACAACGTGAGAGTTAATGCACCACGCCTATGTGTTTACTATTTGGTTTTCGTAAGATGACTTAATACTCACCTAGACGGAGGGAGTATTCGATTTGAAAGCGGGCGGCGCAGTTCCCAATACGGCTTTAATGCAGACGAGGGAGGGAGTAGCGGTTCTCGATATGTTGAACGGCCAATGCATCCTCCTCAATTAATGCATGAGGGAAGTAATGGGAGGTGGTCCGGGAAAAGAGGCTGCACGATGTGAATGCAACGCAGTTTGCCCTCATTGCCCTCATATAAAGGCGCCCCTCCATTCCAATGCATCTACCACATCATACGCACCTAAGCATTTGCCTAAGCACCTACACTAAGCGCAAAAGAGCTCACTCCAGACCCATGGCGGCGATGCGCGTGAGCGGCCAGCGGCTACGCCAGATGGTCCACAACGTCAGCCTGCGGCATGGCGCCGAGGATCGTCTCCAGACGGTGTTGGAGACCAGCTGGTGGATGGCCGCCGTCGACGCCAACTACGACTCTCAGTTGGACCAGATGATCGTTGACACCAGCAAAAATTTCATCGTCATCAAGAAGCTTGTGGACGACATCGCCGTACACCTCCAGCCCGCGCGCCCGGGCTCCTCATTGCCTGCCACCCTGATCGGCCTCCATGGCCGGAACCTCTTTCAAGCACTGGTGGCCCTGTGACTGCCCGCCGACGCCACGAAGAATGTCCACCTGGAGGTCGCGCTCGCCGCGAGGCGCCTCGCCCTGCAAGAATTCGTCGACCTACACATCCACATGTATGAGCAAATCATGTACATAGGTATCTACAATGCCAGTGAGGACGCTACGAGGTTGGCCTTCCTCAACAGGCTAGAAGCCTTGGATGCCTTTGCTGAGAAGCACCTCGTCCTCGCCACAAAAGCCGCCGCTCCTTAGCCGCCGGTCGGTGGCCCGGCGCACTAAGTTGAGGAGGAGGAGGTCATACGTTCATGGATCCATCTTTCTTCTTGCCTTCTGTAACCACCACTGCGATCGCATCATCGTGGCCTTAATTCTTATTGTGCTGTTGCATTATCGTTCCAGTCAATACTGACATGTGCGATCCCTTTGCTTAATTATATGCATCACTGTAACTAGTACTCAATCCATCAATTTATAAGTTGTGCTTACCTTTTCCATCAGCTTTGTGCAACGCGCGGGCATCTTGCTAGAAACACTAGAATATGTCTATATAATCCGTATGTGATAGTCCATTTGAAATCTCAAAAAAGACAAATATTAGGCACGGAGGGAGTAATATATTAGGAGTATATCATGCACACAAAGGCAAAGGAGCGGTGGGCCGAGAGGGATGAGGGGCACGTCAGGGGGATGAGGATCCCCTGACGGGAACAATCCAACCATTCTGTCACTGACATGTGGGACCCATAAGCGTGGGTCCCACCTGTCAGCGAAGGAAAGGCAGGGCAAGGCAGTGATAGCCACGTCAGAGGATCCATGTCCACGTCGGGGGACGTTGTGCCGTGGGTTGGAGCGGCGTCGTGGGAATCGCGTGTGGGTGTGGCAGTGGTAGAAACAAGAAATGTGATGGTCGCCATGGTTCAACTTCCATGGACAATCTGTCATGTCTGCTGAGACATGTATATCAAAACTATAGTGTTTATATTTCAAGCACGTGAACAAGTATTATTCTACTACTTTGGATCCATTGCAATGCACGGGCCAGCACATTGGTAGTAGTAGTGTCCATCTCTATCTCTACGGCCTTCCCTCGTTCATCCTTTTCTCTCACAAGATAAACTACTCATACAAATGCATCTTTATGTTCCGTGGAACGCACGAGGATGTTTCCTTGGGGGTCTCTCCAGCGCGGTGTGGCCGTAGTTGCAAGTTGACGCCCCTTGAGATGCCGACGTTGAGGGGCACTCGAATTTCCTCCGATGAGTTGGTAAGATGAGTTTGATCACGTAGTAAATGCATTCTAAATACTACTTCCGTGTCCATTTCCTAATTCTCCCCCTGCCCACTATTTCGCAGGTTAGGCTCGGTGCGAGTGGAGATTGGCTTGCATATGTATGGGAGGGTACCAACATCAATTTGCACAACATTTACAACGGTGACACCGTTCTCGTAGAACCTTTGTCCAACATTGGGATCAGCCATGCAACGGGCCACCGCATGAATTGGTATGATGGAACCACGATGAGATTGAATAAGAAAGCACGAACCTTGCACATGGCGGTCAAAGGCAGACCATGCTGTCTGCGGCCGATTTGATGCCGTACGAGTAGGAAGACACTGTGCTCCATTCTAACCGCATCTTTGCGGTGACAAACCAGGGGACTTATTTTGTATGGGACACATCCTACGATATACTCCCTGTCTCCCAGTTTATTTGTTTTGAATCTTTTCATTTTGTAAGTTTCAAATTCAAATTTAGAGCTCCCCATCACATGTTGAGATTACAATGTCCATTAAATCATTGCGTGCATGTATAGTAAAGAAACAAATCTCGAGTTTGGCACGAGTTCGTGCTGCGGGAGCACCACAAGCCCTGGCGCAGGAGTTACATTTCCCTCTCAGGGCCGTCGGGACTGAGATTCAGCGCCTTACTACACCTACCTTTGAGTCAATAATATGTGGACCCGATAGGTGATTGGTCCACATGTAATGCTCCCGTAGGCAGAGGGGCAGTGGGGCCAAGAGGGGTGAGCCGCAGGTCGGGGGACGTGTGGTTTCATGGGTTCGAGCAGCGTCGTGGGAATCGCGGGTGGCTGTGGTAGAAACTTGATGCTTGCCGCACTTTAGGTGGCCCACATATCATGCACACAAAGGCAGAAGGGCGGTGCGGCCGAGAGGGGTGAGGCGCACTTCGGGGGGCATGGTGCCGTGGGTTGGAGAGGCGTCATGGGAATCGTGAGATGAAACGTGATGGTCGCTGTAGTTGAACTTCCATGGACAAGCTGTCATGTCTACGGACACATGCACTGCATACCGATCACTGGAAGGAGTAGCAGAGAAAGCTATATATGCGGATAAATAGTTCCTTATAGTCAAGCGAACCCACGCTACTACTCTGTTCCAAAGACATGCACACCATCGAAATAGTCCATCTATATCAATATACACCGAGAGGGAATAATTTTTTTACAAGAGAGGAAATAGTTCATCCATCCATAATGCCCTCCTGCTGGTGCAGCCTTTTCTTCTTCTTCTTCTTCTTCTTCTTCTTCTTCTCATTCTCTGTGGGAGACGGCTTCGCAACAAGCTCTTTGGACCTTGCAGCTATCTTGAAACTCACACGGGCATCAAAGGCAACATATTTTATCCGCTCGTACGTCAAGGGATAATTCTCCCATCCAAACGACCTTAATGCCACCGTCTCGTCACCCTTCTGAAGATTTGTACCGAGCACAAAATTTGCTACGTCGAATAGGGATGGTGTCTGTTTATCACAAACTTCTACAGGAATTTTGATTCTGGTTTGTATGTCAACAATGCTTTTCAAATCAAGGTTGTATGGCTCCAGCTTCTGTTTGTCCCCTTCGATGGCTGCCCCACAGAAGTATACGTCCTCCCGAGACAAGAAATTGTGAAGCTCACCTGGTATGGAGGGCGAGTGTATGATGTGGTACACCAAAACATCATCTTCGAGGCATAGCTGAACGACGGCAGCATGCTGGATCTTCCTAGGGGCACGCTCCGTGTACTCTGCGTCGAGACCGATGACCCTCGTCTCTACCTTTTTGAGGGAGTTGGATACATTGTTGATCCACTGCCGAACAACCCTTGGGTGGACGGTGACGGTGGCAACTATGCACATTGAGCCTTCGACGAGGACATGTTGGACGCTAAAAACCTGCATCTCGATATCTTTTGCCATTTGGAACCGCTGGAACGGGGGGCTATGGTTTGGAGAATTAGGATTAGATGGCTAGTCTAACTGAAGTAGTAGATGATTATTTAAAGAGGTTAAAACAATGTGAACGTCGTGGGGTTTGGATGCAGATGAAGACGAAGGGAGGTGAAGAAGCCGAGGAGAATCGGTTCCCGATGGAGAAGGAGTAAATGGGAGAAGTGGCGTGCAGGCAGTTGATTAGACGGCTAGGTAGACTAAACGAAAAGGCTATGCGGGTAGAATGATGAGTCGTACCTATTCATGTACGTTCCCATCCTTCCTGATAGGTGGGACCTACGCAAACAGATAAAAAATGTGTCGTGGCTTTTTTTTTGAGCGCGTGAGCGGGAGACACAACATTCTCTGGTTAAGGAATACTCCCTCCGTTTAGGTGAGTATAAGTCACCTCATGAAAATCAGGTTTTCCCAAAACCTTTAGGCATGGAGCATTAACTTCCTACTCGATCCCCTCCCAGCCTCGTTAGCCAGCGTTCTCTTCCTCTGCTGCCGCGTTCTACCTTTCCATTTTTCCTCTTCTCAAGTGTGGAACGATCTGCATGCCGTCCTTGATGCACGAGAACGACCACTGCATGCATCGCGGCAGAGTGTTGATTGGGCATGCACGAGAATTTGTTTCTGCTTGCAATATGGACGATACTTGAACGATGAAGTGAACAGGCATGCTAGCACGGGAGACCTATTTACGCTATACAATACTGGAGTACTCATGTACCTACTACTACTAGTAGTAGTAGTATTAGTACAACTGTGGTACACTTGATGGTCAAAATACTATTCATCCGGTCCTCACAGTGAAGTGACAACACCCTGCGCCTAACACTAGTCCAGGCGGCGTGTTCGGGTTACCAAAGTCAGCCTCACCCTATGCACAGTGCAGTCTGTCACCGCCGATGTACAGCACATTGGCGCCTCGCCTCGTCTCCCTCTCCGCTCCCATAGCACCACTCCATCTCCATCTCCTTCTCCGTCTCCATCTCACTATGCCCCTGTGTACCGTCGCCTCACTCGCCTCCCAGTACCACTATTCCCTCGCTAGCCGCTCCAGCTATGACATCCTTCTCCCCCGTAAATCAAGCCCCCTTCCAAACTCCACCATGGCCGAACGCGAACCGCGTAGCATCCATATGAGCCGCGATTGGAGCAATCTCCCCAGTGACATCCTCGACCTCTGTTGTTCGTGTATGGATATGTTGAGTGCCCTGCGGCTGGCTACATGCTCGAGGGACATGCACACGGCCATCGTCGAAGCGAGGCCTAAGCTTTTCAAGACACCCTGCTTGCTGCTATCTGGTCTTGCGAGATCCGCTCACCATGATACGGAAGCGTGCATGATGCCCCTCGATTTCAATCCGATCTCCATTAGCCGAAACTTCTTTGCAGGTATGTAGTGGGTCGCCGTACATCATTTCCCTCAACATCGATCCGATCATCATCGCCCGAAACTTCTTGGCAGGTATGTACTGGGTCGGCATGAACTCCCACTGGATGGCTGCCTTCAGAGAAGACGGTAAAAAGTTGGTGCTCGTGAACTTCCAGACCTCCCATGAGATTATCCTTCCTCCGTTGGATTATATAGAGTATTACCATCGCGGTCCAAGTCGTCTAGATTACTACGTCAGTTGGACGGACCTTGTTTTGCAGAAGATTGTAATCTGCCAAGTGCCCACACGACATGGGAATTACGCAGACTTCAAGCTAACTGCCTTGTTCGACCGTGGACTCGCCTATCTTTACGTCGGTGCCTTCTTTAGATGGAGACAACTCGGCTCGCAGTGGGTCATCGTCAAAGCTGATACACACTTCTGTGATGCTATTGAACACAATGGCATCATCTACGCGATCGACAAAGCAGATGGCACCACGTATTGCTGGGACGTCGCGTGTAAGTTGTTTCCTCTGATGTTAGTTTCCTCATTTTCATGATGTAGAAACATGCACCACACTATTGGTTTCATCTAACCATACATTAGGGAAGTAATTGTGCATATGGAGAACTCTATATTTGGAAGTAGTGAAATCCTGCAATGCTTACCATGTGTACATACCTATATTCGCCCTTCAGCAATCAATGGCTAGAATAATATCCTCACAAAAAGTTTGCCCACAGAACACGAGTATATAACAATGCATGGTCTGTTAGTTACCTTGAAGAATTTGTTTGTGAGGACAGAACATGATTACATAACATGCATGACATGGTAGTTTCCTATGAAGAATCGATTGCGAGATAACATGAGTATAACCATGCATGGCACTTCTATATTTTCGAACCCAGTATACATTTCCCTGTATTTTCCTCCCAGTTCCAACAGGGACATACCAATGCTGTTTCTTGCATTATCCTACTCATACTCTGAACAATGCTGATCTTACATTAACAATGCCTGTCCTTTTTGATATGATGTAGTGTCCCTACAGTTACTGCCCTTTGTAATCACACCACCTTTGCCAAAAACAGGGAAGCACAACCGGTTCCTCGCTCGATCAGACGACGGCAAAATACTGATGATCATTCGAACACATGAGCCGGAAAAGTTATATTGCAAAAACCCCACTGTATACAAGCACCGTGTAATACGTGAGTCTCCGGACAGTGGTTGTTACGTCTATGAGCAGGATACCAGCTTGTTGGGGCCTTTAGGATTTTTTTAGTTGGAGGCGGGTAAACAGCCTTGGTTCACACTCTCTGTTTCTCAGACTCAATTATCCGATTAACCAGGAGATCACCGTTGGCAAGGACCTTGATGGCAGAGAGGCTGTGTTTGCTATGGAAAACTGTGTCTACACGGCGAGCCCTAGGATTTTGGGAGCAAACTCCCCTGATTCTCAATGATACAGCCTGCAGCCAAAAGAAGGTGAGAATGACAAAGGCATCCGGATTAACTTTGATCCTTGGATGTCTCAATTACGACAGACAGTGATGTGGTTCGAGCCTTCAGGTTGATAGGTAATTGGGCTGTTGCATCGAAAGGGTGGAGTACTGGTGTCTCCAGATCACTGGTCGCTGAAGCGGGGCTACAAATTATGATGGTGCTGGATCATCTCTTCGAATGACTTTGTTGTCTTTGCTGCTGGTTATGGATGGGTAGTTCTTTCTTTTGTTATGCATATTCCTTGTCATTTGGTCATCCTCGTCTATGTCACTCTTACTATGTAATAGTTGCTTCTGTTTAGAATGTCATTCTCGTCTGGATCACGAGAGTCTGAGCGCTGCAGATGGGTGCGTTTTGGTGGTGTAGCAAGACTTCTTATGAACTATCATGTCTTGTTGTTTATGTCAGTAGTAGTCACTAGTCAGTGTTTGAATGATGTATATATCGTTGTTTCGAACTGTTTATTGTCTCGAACTACTGGTGGGCTAAATGAGGGCATCACCATTCTCCAGTGTTTAGAGTATATCTCCTTTTTTCAAGTTATATAATTTGAGCTCAGTGTCTTTTCGATGATGTACACTTGTTTGGGCCAGTGAGGTGTCGTTGAATATGGTCCGAGTAGTAACGCAATGCCAAACATGTCAATTATGACTCTCAGGCCGGGCTCTCAAAAGATCCTGAAAAAAAGGCCGGGCTCTCCAAAAAAGAAAGAATAGGGACTCTTAGGCCGACATGTGGGCGCCACCGGTGTTTTCGTGCGCTTGCGCGCCGAGAGCATATTGGCGCGTGCTCGAAATTCATGCTACCTTTTCATCCCAGTCTCCCGCCACTCCCCCACCTCTGGAATCTCGATTCCTACTCCAGTTCCCCAAATCCCCCTCCTGTACTCCCTGTACTCAAGCGCACTATCATGTCGCCGGTCAACGCGGATCTCCTGAGGTCCGTCCTGCCTTCGGTCGCTACATGATGTCGCTCAACAGTGGCATGGCGGCGCTTGATGACCAGTTTGCCGGCAAAGTGCTGATGGTAACCATCAACGGCGACCGGCCTCTCGTCTCCCTGGATGACCTTGTCAAAGCTCTTGGCATTGCGCACGGCATCCAAATATGTGACTTGCTCGTCGAAGTCTGTCCGCCACTGGCTGATTTCTTCGTCAGGTTCCGGATAACTTTCGACCGCAGTCGTGTGTTCGAATCTTCCCGGTGTTTGTTCTGCGATGGCGCGCTGGTGAGCTTTGATCGGTGGCACCCAGGATGGGGCTCGGTGCCCTCTGATCTTGAGTTTTTAACAAAGCTTACCTTCCACGGCATGCCTCGACGTGCTTGGAACAGCGAGTCCATGAACGAGCTTATCAACGACCTTGGAGGTGAGCTCGTAAGTATGTTTGTTCCTCCAGACAGCTGGGCTCTGACGGTTATGGCATGGATGAAGAAGCCGTCCACCATACCGAAGGTGATTGGTGTTGAGATACCGGTGCAGGAACTGGAGTTGTACTATTCGTCGCCACCAAGGCCGCCGCGGACCACGTTAGGGATGTACCTGTATCGAGTTTTCGTGCATGTCGAAGAAGTGGTCAATCCATCAATCGAAGTCCTACCGCCGCCGCTGGTGCCAGGGTCCGTCGACGACGTCCATTACAGGAGTCAACGTCAGACTTTCCCCGTGTTGCTCGGAACGATGGTTGGCACAGGGCCTACTCGATCGCGCGGCGGAGGCCAGTGCTTCTTTGGGAGAAGAGGCAAGGCTGGCTGCCTGGATGTGCTCTAATTTGAGGTAACAATTGAATCTTGTCAGATACTAGTTAAATCCGAGCTATGGGTGTGAAGCACTGATATGCCAGTACATTTGATTGTGACCTATTCTAATTTTGTACCTGAACTTTTTTTAGAAAGGGTTGTACGTCAACTTAATGTGCTAGCTGAACTTATTGTGTTGTCTGTCTGTTTTCTTTGCACAACATTCAAGATATTTCTCCGTCATTGATAAAGACGATGAACCATTATGTACGACTTCGTTGGTTTCAACATAGCCCTTCCCGTAGCGATCCACTGCTTCCATCCTGATTGTGCCGCCTGTGTGAAATTTTTGAATGCAAGTTCAGTGTGCTATGATGTTCTATATGATTGTGTCAACTATATAAGTTTTTACTGAGTATTAGCAATGCATATGGCTGAAAGATGTATTTACAAGCATCGGCCAATGGGTCTCTCTCTCTATCTCTCTCTCTCACACACACACACACGCACGCACAAGAGGGACCCGTTGAATTATTTATTTGCTCGTGACAGCTTTTAATTAGGTTCCACTGTAATCTAACTTTTTTCTTAAGTTATTAATTGAGCTCAGTGACTTCAAAAAGTTGTACAGAAGCCTTGTTTGGGCCTTTCCGGCGTCGCTGAATGTGGGCTGAGTAACCATGTTAGGTTGTACTATACTACACAGGCCTTTTTGGCTATTTTTTTAAATAATACATTTTTTATTAATTTTCATAAATATTACGCTATGTAATTTTTTTCAAAAATAATACACCATCGGCCCGCTGCAGGCCGACTGGGCCTAGTCAGCCCACAGCCGGCCGATTGGATTCCATTCGGCCTACAGCTAGCCGACTGGCCCCTGTCGGCCCACTGTGGGCTGATTGGGTCATGTCGGCCCACTGTGGGCCGACTAGAGCTAATTGGCTCGCTGTGGGCTAATTGTTTTTTTGCAAAAGTGTTAATCATGTATTTAAAAAATATGTGTATTGTGACCTCCTCCGCTCGCTGTGGGCCCACTGTTGACTAAAAAATATGTTTTAAAAAGTGTTAATCATGTATTTAAAAAAATATGTGTATTGTGACCTCCTCCGCTTGCTGTGGGCCACTGTTGACTAAAAAATATGTTTCAAAAAGTGTTAATCATGTATTTAAAAATTGTTAAATGTGTGTATAAAAAATGTTCCTTATCTATACAATTTTTTTTAAATGTGTGTATAAAAAATAGCTTTTTTTCAACATCAGCAATGCAACTGGCCCGAGAGTTGTACACAATATCCGGGTCAACTTGTTATTCTCCGCCCCGCTGGGCTGCAAACTTTCCTAGGAGGTATGCACTAGGCTTAACAAGAAAATGGACTTTAAGAAATAATAAATGGGATGTAATTATAATAACTGGACAATTACTATGCACCAAACACGTAATTAGTTTGAAAAATATATTATTTTTGCAATTTGAAAATTTTAATTTCATTACTTGTTGCACGCGCAATATTTCGTTGGATTTTAATGTAATACAACTTTATTTTGAAATTATATTTAACCTGACTAGAAATTTCGGATAAAAATATTTCGGATCCCGTAAAAATGTGGGAATTTTTTTGAATTCTGTTTTGAGCGGTTGTTTGAAATTATTAATCGTTGTCCTAGCTAGAAGTTCGGCTGTACTTTTAACAAACTGTAAATGGGCTGTAGTAAATTCCATTAGAATTAAAAAATGGGTTGTACATTCTTACAAATCGAAAATGGGCTATATGTTCTCTGCCAAATCCGAGTTGTGGGCCTACTAAGTTGACGCGTACCAAGGGCTTCGTCAACTTAGTCAATATAAACGATTCTAGCTGCAGTGATCGTACGATGTCCATCCAACGGCCGTAGTGCTTCCTCAACCTCTGGTCTTCTTGCTCCAGCCGTCCAAAGCAGCGCCGGTCGTGTCGCGTGCTCCTGCCTCCCGTGGCCGGCTGTGATGCCGCGGAGGCCTCACCGCCCCGTACTACTCCCACCGCTGGCCAGGCCATCCCTCTACTCACCCACACCCCCTGTTATTCTGCGGCGACGGCAGCCTCACACCGCAGCAGAACTAGTGAACCCTCGTACTCCTCTCTGCGTAGGCTTCCACTGCTGCGTCTTCCCTGGCTCTGCGTCGTCCCCTTCCTAGGCCTCGCCGTCGTCCACTGCCCTGGTTCTCTCGGTGCGGCGTGGTCAACGTGGTCAAGGAACGAGTTCCATCGGACGTGGACTGTACGTGGAGAGGCTGACGGCTGGGTCCACGGCCGTAGCAAGGAAGTGCCTCCTTATTACGCGGAAAATAATGTTTCCTCCACCTGACAGCAGGGACCCACCAGACGGGCCACCGTATTTCATGAAAAAAACGTTTCCCCCCTGACTATTGGGACCCACCAGCTACACCTTCGCATGCAAGGAAGTGCGTCCGGAAAAAAAAACGATTCGCCCCCCTGACTGCTGGGACCCACCAGCTACATCTTCGCATGCAAGGAAGTGCGTCCGGGCAAAAAAAACCAAAACGATTCGCCCCCTGACTGCTGGGACCCACCAGCTACATCTTCGCACGCAAGGAAGTGCGTCTGGGCAAAAAAATGATTCGCCCCCTGACTGCTGGGACCCACCAGCTACATCTTCGCAGGCAAGGAAGTGCCTGACAGTCGGGACCCACCTGGTCGAAGCGTACGTAGCGTTGTCATTCTGGTCGCGAACGTGTACGTACATATATACTGATGGATGTAGAGGCGCGCACGTGTCGTAGTAGAGGCACGCACGTAGCATGTACACATACGTACAGCGGCCTGGGTGCAAGAAAGAAAATACGACCACGTATGTGTACGTACGGGCAGGGTCTCGAACGCCTACTCGCGCATACGTACGGCGAGGGCTCGTGTACATGGCTGGGTCGGAACGGAGAAACAACGTCATCGTCGTGTTCGTGGGTCAGAACGGAATGCGTGGTCGTGTTCATCGGGAGGGCTTGGATGGAAGATGCGATGGAAACGAGGCCTGGCGTACCGCACAACGAAGGAAACGGACCTCCTACGGTCGAAACGGGGGTCCTGTTGATCGGGAGGGGTGTGGCGTACCGCAAAACGGAGGAAACGAACCTCTGACGGTCGAAACGGGGGTCCTGTTGATCGGGAGGGGTGTGGCGTACCGCAAAACGGAGGAAACAGACCTCCTACGGTCGAAACGAGGGTCCTGTTGATCGGGAGGGGTGTGGCGTATCGCAAAAGGGAGGAAACAGACTTGTGTTGGAGCGCTATGGTCGAAACGGGGGTCCTGTTCATTGGGAGGGGTGTGCCGTACCGCAAAACGGGAATCCACGGGATACTGTTCATCTCCACCGTAGACCCCCTCCAGCCTCCACGAGCTACTGTTCATCCACCGTCGACCTCCTCCAGCCTCCACGGGCTCCTGTTCATCCAGCCTCCACCGCGCGCTACTCCACCGGCTACTGTTCAACCACCCCTCCACCATCTACTGTTCATCCAGCCCTCCACACCACGGGGTCCTGTTCAACCACCCCTCCACGGGCACCCCTCCGTCATCTAGTGTTCATCCCGCCCTCCACACCACGGGGTCCTGTTCATCCACCCCTCCACGGGCACCCCTCCACCGTCTACTATTCATCCAGCCCTCCACCACACCACGGGGTCCTATTCATCCATAGGCAACGCCACCGCTCACTATTCATCCAACCCCCCCCCCCCCCCCCCCCCCCCCCGCAATGCTCACTGTTCATCCCATCGATCGGCTTTAGTTAGCAGTAGTAGCCAAGGAATCGCTCGATCGGGTTCAGTTAACAGCCATCGATCGATCGCTCGGGTTCAGTAACGCGTAGCCTGCAGTGCAATCGCTCGGGTTCAGTTAGAGCCCAACGCCTTTCTCGGGTTCAGTTAGAGCCAACGCCTCGCACACACGCGCGTACGTGTACGAGAGAAATGCGCATCGCTTAGCCCCCGACCTCCCACTGTAACCGGGAACTCCCCGAAATTTTCCTCCCCCTCGCTTCTACCATGGTTTTTTCCGTCATGGACGGCCCAAAGAATGTCATGCAGCTGCGTCTCCGGCCCGCCCAGGACGAAAATCCCATTTTCTGTCATGATTTTTTGTCATAGAAGTAGGAGCCCACCACATCTATGATGATACCGGGTTTTGTCACAATTATCGTCATAGAAGTGTCATATGTATGACAGAAAAAAATTCGTTCAGCCCAAAATGTCACGGATGTGTCTTTTTTTGTAGTGCTTGGGGGAGTGCCCCGGTATCGTATCACCATCACTTTTATCTTTGCCGTTTTTTCTTAGTTCGATCCTTTTGGTAATATCTTGATCTAGTAGAATAAAGTTTTAGTATGATCTAGGTTTGAGTTTTGCTTTATGATCCTTTTATGTAATCGAGTCCGTGAGCTATATGTAATAAAGATTAGTGTTGAGTCAAGGGCTTGATTATTTTGCTATGATCTTGAGGTAATAAAATAAAATAAAAAGAAATAAAGAGATCATATGGATCTTATGGAGAGTAATAACTTCACATATAAAGAGTATGATGAATAAAAGTTGTTGAGAGTGGACACACATAGTTTTGGTCATTGTTGCAATTAATAGGAAGTAATAAAGAAAGAGAGGTTTTCACATATAAATATACTATCTTGGACATCTTTTATGATCGTGAGCACTCATTAAAGTATGACATGCTAAAGAGTTGACGTTGGACAAGGAAGACAACATAATGGGTTATGTTTTCTTACATCTAAGATAAATTATATTGTCATGGATCATTCAACATGTTGAGCATGCCTTTCCCTCTCATTCTAGTCAAATTCTTTGCAGCAAGTAGAGATACTACTTGTGCTTCCAAATATCCTTAAACCTAGTTTTGCCATGAGAGTCCACCATATCTACCTATGGATTGAGTAAGATCCTTCAAGTAAGTTGTCATCGTTGCAAGCAATAAAAATTGCTCTCTAAATATGTATGATTTATTAGTATGCAGAAAATAAGCTTTATACGATCTTGTGATGTGGAAGAAATAAAAGCGACGGACTGCATAATAAAGGTCCATATCACACGTGGCAATATAAAGTGACGTTCTTTCGCATTAAAATTTTATGCATCCAACCATAAAAGCACATGACAACCTCTGCTTCCCTCTGCGAAGGGCTTATCTTTTATTCTTGTCTTATACTTCATGCAAGCGTCACGGTGATGTTCACCTTTCCTTTTTACATTTTATCCTTTTGCAAGCACAATGTGTTGGAAAGATCATGATATATATGTCTCATTGCATGTGGGTTTTCATGAACTATTATTGTTGACATTACCCTTGAGGTAAAAAGTTGGGAGGCAAAATATAAGCCCTATCTTTCTCTATGTCCGATTAAAACTTCATAACCATAAATATCGCGTGAGTGTTAGCAATTGTGAAAGGCTAAATGATGGTTGAGTATGTGGACTTGCTGAGAAGCTCTTATATTGACTCTTTCCTATGTTATGATAAATTGCAATTGCTTCAATGACTGAGATTATAGTTTGTTGGTTTTCAATAAAGTTTCTGATTCATACTTGAGTATGTGATTGAATTGTTACTTTAGCATAAGAGATCATATGACAATATATATAGGGTGGCACTATTCTAATCCCAGGATTAGAATAACTATTTGGATCACGGTCAGCCTATATAGGGCGCGAGGAGGTGTTCCCGAACTGTCGAACCAGGCAGCGACAAACAAAAACAAAAAGAAGGAAACCCACCCCACCTCCCCCGATCTAGATCCCCTACCTCCCTCCCACACTTCCTGCCCCCGATCCAGATCCCCCACCTCCCTCCCGCACCTCCTGCCCCAAACCGGCAACGCCCCCGCCACCCTGCACCCAACCAGCGGCGGCGCCGCCACCACCCGACAACACCCCCCTCTTCCGAGATCCTCTTCGACGCCACCACACCACCGGCCAACCTCGCGCGCCGCCGCCCGCTGGAAACCCCGCGCGCCGCGGCTTCTTACCGAATCCCACCGGCGGAGCTCGCCATAGCAACCACTGCGTTCTTCCTCTCGCCACCGCCCTAGAGAGGAACCTCCCAAACCTGCGCCATGGTGGAACTCGCCTGCCCCAATGCCTCTTCTCCACGCATGCCCTTGTTCCTCGCCAGAGCTGATGTGGGCCGCCGCATCACCCAGCTGGCCGGGATCCCCCTCCCCTGCCCCCGTGCCGTCTGGGTCGGCCACACTGACCTTCTCATGAGGGCCACCTTGACCTTCCTGGAGAAGGTTCAACCATGGATCTTTTCCCGGTGGCGACATGACAGGACGAGTGACAGTGTGCGTCCATGTTGTTTCTTCTTTCGTGTTTACTTGCTAGCCGCAGCTGGCAAGGCCGTGCGTGCTTGTCCTGTCTAGTGTCCACACCGCATGTACTACTGGCAGTCAGCCTCCTCTCGGTGCAACTTACTGCTTGCCACCGGTCTCAAATGCCAGACGCTCCTCTGTAGTAGTAGCCCGCTGTAGTTTTCTTCTGTAAAGAAGAAGATAACTTGTATTTTACTGTTGCTGCCCCAGTTTGATTCGCATGCAGATCACCGTGTGAAAAGGGGGGGGGGTCAAAACTGGCGCTGCTGAACTATGCTTCGCAAGGCGTCTTCTGCCTTTGCATGCGATGATTATATAAAAGAAAGCGTTGTGGCTGCCGGCTGGGTTTGATTAGTTACAGGCAGCGAACATTGCCACCTAACAGTTTGGCTTTGGCCCCTAAATATAACAGAGTGGTTTCTTTACAGATGAAGATGGGGGCGGCTTATTATAATGGCAGGTGCTTCAGGATCGGTGCTGACAGTCACATGCTTGCTGATACGGCGATCGATCCATTGCCCAAAAGGATTGGTACATGTGTGATGTTTTTCATGTTATGAACATATTGGTTTGTGTGAAGTTCATTTACAACTACCCAAGGAGTTCAACAATCACTCACCATGAAAATAAGAAGAGGTAAGAAACGCCCAGGCTGTTCAACTTCGCTGCGTCAGGCTGGGCAATTCCGCTTGTGTGAACAAAGGGGGAGAAGTTTCTTCTTATATGTTGATTTTGCACTTGTATGGTGCATTTTCTCTAAACTTTTATGTGTATTCATTGCTTCACTTAAATTGTGTTCAACAGGGTACAAAAAGTTTGCATACAAACTATTTGTGTATGTCTGTAAGAGCTATTGTTGTGCTAGTGCCATGAGAAAATGGAGCTTTTTCGAGTTGTTTTTTCTGTAATACATGTGAAGAATTCGGTATGAACAAAAGGAGCTTTTTTTCATAGTGAACAAGTGATCTTTTGGGTGTAATTTTGTTGTTGCTCTAATCGACATGTATGAAAATTCGCAAGGATGTGCATAATTAACCAGCTACTTTTTGAGATTAAACTAGTACGTAACGAGTGGTAAAAAGAACACATAGTTTGCAAAAAAAACAACTTTGTGGTAGAGAGACACGTGTTGGAAAATTTCTCCTCGCCTCTACATTGTCCTTCTCAAGCACCATGTTCCCAGGGATGGAAATTCTCAAGCACTATGTGCCTAGGGTTGTCTTTGTGTGCTCTTGTTCTGGTGTTCATTGTAGAAATGAAGTTCAGCCTTATCCTTGTGAAGGTTCAATGTGTGCGCCGGTTGCAGGTATTCACAAATTTCAAAAAGGATATATTTCTGTTGTGTGTGCCATGTGTGTGGGGTGTTCTAAAAATGTTCCGCGGGGGATAAGTTCATAGTTTCTGTCACTCATAGTTCAAAAAAATCGCTTTCAAAAAATCCAAAACACCTTCGGTGTCTAAGAAAAGAGAGTTGAACTCATGAAAAATATCACGTGACAAGTGAACCTTGTGAATACAGGGTTTAAAAAATGTTCCATTGTAACACATCATGTAACTAAAGTGAACAGTAAAAAAAGAGAAAAAGAAAAAATTGAACACTTGTTTTAAAAAGTAGAAGTTCAAATTAAAATAGCGGAGAAGTTCTTTATTAATTATAAAACTTGGATTTTCACATTTAATAAAAATAAACCAACAAGTTCAAATAAAAAAGCAGATCGATTCAAAAATTATACACAAAATGGCATCTTCCTTTTAAAAAAAATTAAAGGTTCAAATTTAAATAACGGAGAAGTTCGATATTTATTACACTATCAAGAAGGTCAAATTGAAAAAATGAGTAGTTCAAAAAGTTTATAAAAAGAGATTTTCCTTCTTTTAAAAATAAGACCTAGAAGTTCAACTTTAAATAATTCATTAGTTCGATATTTATTACATAACTAGAACTTTTCCCGTTACTAATGAATAACACCAAGAAGTCCAAACTAAAAAATATGAAGTTGTTTAATGTTCATATAAACTCAGATTTTCCCAAATGTTAAAGATTAAAACTAAGAAGTTCAATTTCAAAAAATGGAGTAGTTGAATGTATATAAAAAACTCAGGTTTTCGAGTTACTAATGAATAAACCAAGAAGTTCAATTGGGAAAAGCCGAGTAGTTTTATATTGATTTGAAAAATCGGATTTTTCTAGTTACTAAAAAATAAACCAATAAGTTCAATTCGGAATAACGAAGAAGTTGGATGTTTCTAAAAAACCCTCCAATTTTCACATTTCTAAAAGGCACAATGAAGTTCAAATAAAAAAGTAGAGCGGTTCAATGTCTATAAAAAACTCGGATATTTTCGCATAACTAAGAGAAGTTCGGATTAATAACCGCCAGAAGTTCACGTACTAAACGGTATGCATTTTGTATTAAAAATAATAATGAAAAATCAAAGGCTAAAATTTTTTGTTGCTAGAAGTTCAAGTGCTCGGCTCAAGAAATTTAAAGAATTCTTGCAAGGGAGGTTCACCTTGTATTTCCATGTTCGGTTTTTTCCGTACAAAAATCGAATACAATTCTTTACTCGAAAAATATAAAAAGGTGAAGTTCATATTGAAATAATAGAGAAGTTCGGAGTTTATTAAAACCTAGGATTTACCTGCTCAAAAAATAAAAAACACAACGCCATTTTTTGTACTTTTAAAAACAACTCATAAACGAAAAAATGGTTGCTAGAAGTTCAAGCGCTCGGTGAGGAAAAGTTCAAAAAAATCTTGTGAGAGGTTCACCGTGTATTTAGATGTCCAAAATACGTTAAAAATGTTGTTTTTTTGGGGTTTTAAAATAATTCTCTCAAACAAGAGAGAAGTTCAAAGTGATAATAACCAGAAGTTCATGTACTACATGGTGTGTGTTTCGTATAAGAAAAATACAATAAAGTAAAACAGAGTGAAGTTCAAACAGACATGCTCCAAAAGTTCAACTACTTCACACAGTGCAAAAAACAGCATGTCAAAAACAGAGTGAGGTTCAAACAGACATGCCCGTGAAGTTCAACTACTTCACACAGTGCATTTTCATTCACGATGAACGCATAAATCATGATCTCGCCATTTTTTAGTTTACCTCAAAACGATAGGAATATCATTTGTGTAAGTTCAAGTCCTCGGTCGGAGAAAGTAAAAAAATTATTATGAGAGACGTTTGTACAAAAGGAATATTATTTGTGTAACACTAACGAATGGATGAGAAAATTACAAACAAAAATACGTCACAGAAGTTCAACGTGAAAACAACAGGAAGTTCAACTACTATGCTGAATGAATTTTAGATGAAAAACTTTTAAAATCGTCGCGAGTATGAAAAGATGATCAACACGGGAAACTTGCGTGCTTACAGCAGCTTTCCATCCATATATCACCTGCTCAATTCCGATGAGTGGACGGAGAGTTACGAGAAGTGGATGAAGAGCTACGAGCAAAAAAATAAACGTGAAAAAACAGAGTGAAGTTCAGGTACATGCGCCGAGAAGCTCAGGTTCTTCACGCGGTGCATTTTCGAAGAATCTGTTTCGCGATAAAGGCAGAACGCATGATCCCACCGTTTTAGAAATTACTTGAAAATGGCTAGGAATCAGAGAAAACCATCAACATGAAAAAGTTCCGCATTTTCCGTAGCTTTTCAGCGATATATTATTTGCCCCATTCCGATAAAGTTTGTAGAAATTATAGCGAAAATACGTTTTTCGCCATTTTCAAAACTAACTTAAAACTGTAAAGAATTGGGAGAAACAATACATACAAAAAAGTTTCGCATTTGTTCAAGCTTTCCGACGCCATATCATTTGCTGCATTCAGACATACGGTTAAAAAATTAGCTCGAAAATACGGACTCGGTAGGACTTGGATTATTTTCTAAATTACTCTGAAACCATTCAAAATTAGAAAAAAACTTTCAAGATGAAAAAGTAGCGCATTTTCATAAGCTTTCCAACGCCGTATCATATGACTCCATTGGATTAGCCGTTTAGAAATGACATCGAAAAAACGAACTCAGCTGTTCGGTTTACGAAATTTTACATTTTTTCAAATTACTCTTTAACCATAGGGAATTAGAGAAAACTTTTAACATGTGGAAGGAGCGGTTTTGCAGCAGCTTTCCAACGCCATATTGTATGCCTCATTCCGTTAAACGGTTTAGAAATGCAATCGAAAATACGATTCACGTTTTTTGTGCGACGAAAAAATGGTTTTCAAAACTGCTCTTAAACCGCTTGCATTTTGCCAAAAAATTTAGTTGGGTCATGATACTGGTGTCCATAGCTTTCCAACGGTATATCGCAAGCCCCATTTGGGCAATGTTGGCGGAAGTTCAACCTAGTTCATAGGGAAGTTCAACGTACTACTAGCGGGGCAGGTCAGGTTGTGATCAGAATATTATTCTCATCCCGTGATCAGAATAGTGTTTATATATATATACATATATATGTTGTTGTTCTAAGAATGATCATGATGCCCTCATGTCCGTATTTTATTTTATTGACACCTCTATCTCTAAACATGTGGACCTATTTTTTCATTTTGGCTTTCCCTTGAGGACAAGTGAGGTCTAAGTTTGGGGGAGTTGATACGTCCATTTTGCATCATGCTTTTATATCGATATTTATTGCATTATGGGCCGTTATTACACATTATGTCACAATACTTATGCCTTTTCTCTCTTATTTTATAAGGTTTACATGAAGAGGGGGAACACCGGCAGCTGGAATTCTGGGCTGGAAAAGGAGCAAATATTAGAGACCTATTCTGCACATCTCCAAAAGTCCTGAAACTCCACGGGAATTATTTTCAGAATATATAAAAAATATTGGGCGAAAGAAGTACCAGAGGGGGCCACCCATCGTCCACGAGGGTGGGTGGGGCGCCCTACCCCCTAGGCGCGCCCCCTACGTCATGGGCCCCCTGGTGGCCCTCTGATGCCCATATTTGGCTATATGGAATCTTTCATCGAGGAAAAAATTATAAGCTAGATCACGGGACGAAACTCCGTTGCCATCAAGCGGAACCTTGGCGGAACCAATCTAGGGCTCCGGCGGAGCTGTTCTACCGGGGAAACTTCCCTCTGGGAGGGGGAAATCATCACCATCGTCATCACCAACGATCCTCTCATCGAGAGGGGGTCAATCTCCATCAACATCTTCACCAGCACCATTTCATCTGAAACCCTAGTTCATCTCTTGTATCCAATCTTTGTATCTAAACCTCAGATTGGTACTTGTGGGTTGCTAGTAGTGTCGATTACTCCTTGTAGTTGATGCTAGTTGGTTTACTTGGTCGAAGATCATATGTTCAGATCCTTTATGAATATTAATACCCCTCTGATTATGAACATGAATATGCTTTGTGAGTAGTTATGTTTGTTCCTGAGGACATGGGAGAAGTCTTGCTATAAGTAGTCATATCAATTTGGTATTCGTTTGATATTTTGATGAGATGTATGTTGTCATCCCTCTAGTGGTGTCGTGGAAACGTCACGGCAGATGTCATAGTGTGAGGACTTAGTCGTGAGGCGATCGCGTTGAGGTTAGCTTAAAGGGGTTAAACAGGACAAAGGACACGGGAGTTTATACTGGTTTGGCCCCTTACGATGAAGGTAAAAGCCTAGTCCAGTTTATATTTGGTATTGCTAGGGTTTCGATGAACGGGGAGCGAATATGCTTGACCTGGCTCTCGATCTCTTGTTTTCTGTCTCTAAACCGTCGCTGGGTCGTCCCTTTATATACACAGGTTAATGCCCGGCGGTTTACAGAGTCCCGGCCGGCCCATAAACATGTCCGACTCGGTTTCTACCTTTTCTTATCTTACAACACAAGTTGTTCATCTTATGGCGGCTTATATCTATGGGTCATAATCCACCTTTGGGCCTTGGGCCCTCTTGTTAACTATCCTTTGTAAAGTGTCGTACTCCTTGTCCTCGTGGGCTATGACAGGAATGAATTCACTATGAGTATAACCCGGCCCCTCCTGGGCAGTTTATACTCAATAGTTATATCCCCAACATTAGGCCCCAAATTGATTTGAACCTGTTCATGTCAATCTTCAGCACTTAAAAAATCCTTCTTTAATATCTTCACAAAAACCTTGTATACCGCTGTGACGTCATCTTCTAAGACCATGATAATCCGTCGTGATGTCATCCACCATTAACTTTACACAGAACCCAAATCTTTTAATATATCCCCTTTAATGAACCTCCAAAAATCGTGGCGTCTGCATATGTTCAGATCCGTTTTTTTACCTCCTCGATTTCTGTGCCTGGCACTTATCCATTCACCTTATAAATAGGGCCGGGGGTTATTTTCCTTTTTCCCCTTCGTGCCTCTTCGTCTCGTCATCTTCTTCATGTAGCCCTAGTGCTTCAAACTCTGCCGCCGCCATCGGACTTCGCCTCTACTTCGCCCTTGGCCGCTGCATCACCCTGAACATACCAGAGCATCGCGACACCTCTCCGCTATTCCCTCAGCCTCAGTAAGCTT
The DNA here is from genome assembly GCF_003073215.2 of Triticum urartu. Taxonomy (NCBI): domain Eukaryota; kingdom Viridiplantae; phylum Streptophyta; class Magnoliopsida; order Poales; family Poaceae; genus Triticum; species Triticum urartu. The sequence continues at coordinate 92,006,112 of NC_053022.1, read as the reverse complement.
CCTTTTCTTCCTCGATAGATCCGTCTTTAGGTTTTGAGCGTTCATCGGTATTCATCGGCGTTCGTCACCGTGCGATGATTTCTTGATTCAAACCTCAATATTCAATCTGTATAGTGATGGCCATAGTCCTTCTTTCTTTCATCACTGCATTTTGTTTAAACAGAAACTCCAATCTGAACCTTTATCAACTGCTTCGGTATCCATATTCACTACAAAAAAAAGACACATCTGTGACATTTTGGGCCAAACGAAATTTTTTCCTGTCATACATATGACACTTCTATGACGATAATTGTGACAAAACCCGGTATTATCATAGATGTGGTGGGCTCCTACTTCTATGACAAAAAATCATGACAGAAAATAGGCTTTTCATCCTGGGTGGGCCGGAGACGCAGCTGCATGACATTCTTTGGGCCGTCCATGACGGAAAAAACCATGGTAGAAGCGAGGGCGAGGAAAATTTCGGGGAGTTCTCGATTACGGTGGGAGGTCGGGGGCCGAGCGATGCGCGCTTCTCTTGTACACGTATGCGCGTGTGTGCGAGGCGTTGGCTCTAACTGAACCCGAGCGAGGCGTTGGGCTCTAACTGAACCCGAGCGATTGCACTGCAGGCTACACGTTACTGAACCCGAGCGATCAATCGATGACTGTTAACTGAACCCGATCGAGCGATTCCTTCGCTACTGCTGCTAACTGAAGCCGATCGATGCTGCCTCTGGATGAACAGTGAGCGTTGCGGGGGGGGGGGGGGGGGGGGGGGGGTTGGATGAACAGTTCCCGGTGGGGGTGGATGAACAGGACCCCTTGGTGTTACCTCTGGATGAATATGACCCCGATCGATCGAGCCGTTTGGGGCTGGAAGAACAGGACCCCGTGGAGGGCTGGATGAACAGGACCACCCCGTGGAGGGCTGGATGAACAGTAGACGGTGGAGGGCATGATGAACAGTAGCCCGTGGAGGGGTGGTTGAACAGGAGCCCGTGGAGAGGGCTGGTTGAACAGTAGCCAGTGGAATAGCGCACGGTGGAGGCTGGATGAACAGGAGCCCGTGGATGAACAGTCGCAGGTGGAGGCTGGAGGAGGTCGACGGTGGATGAACAGTAGCTCGTGGAGGCTGGAGGGGGTCGACGGTGGAGATGAACAGTATCCCGTGGAGTCCCGTTTTGCGATACGCCACACCCCTCCCGATGAACAGGACCCCCGTTTCGACCGTAGCGCTCCAACACAAGTCCGTTTCCTCTGTTTTGCGGTACGCCACACCCTTCCCAATGAACAGGACCCCCGTTTCAACCGTAGCAGGTCTGTTTCCTCCATTTTGCGGTACGCCAGACCCCTCCCGATCAACAGGACCCCGTTCCGAACGTAGGAGGTCCGTTTCCTTCGTTGTGCGGTACGGCAGGTCTCATTTCCATCGCCTATTCCCTCCAAGCCCTCCCGATGAACACGACCACGCATTCCGTTTCGACCCAGCCGATTAGCTCCCACGCGTTCCGTTGCCTCCCGATGAACATGACGCATTCCGTTGCCTCCCCATGAACATGACACATTCCATTGCCTCCCCATGAACACGACGACGACGCTGTTTCTCCGTTCCGACCCAGCCATGTACATGAGCCCTCGCCGTACGTATGCGCGAGTAGGCCTTCGAGACCTCGCCCGTATGTACACATACGTGGCCGTATTTTCTTTATTGCACCCTGGCCGCTGTACGTACGTGTACATTCTACGTGCGTGCCTCTACTACGACACGTGCGCGCCTCTACATCAACCAGTATGTAAGTACATGTTCGTGACCAGAATGACAATGCTACGTACGCTTCGACCAGGTGAGTCCCGACTGTCAGGCACTTCCTTGCCTGCGAAGATGTAGCTGGTGGGTCCCAGCAGTCAGGCGGCGAATCGTTTTTTTTGCCCGGACGCACTTCCTTGCGTGCGAAGATGTAGCTGGTGGGACCCAGCAGTCAGGGGGAAACGTTTTTTTCGCGAAATACAGTGGCCCGTCCGGTGGGTCCCAGCTGTCAGGTGGAGGAATCATTATTTTCCGCGTAATAAGGAGGCACTTCCTTGCTGCGGCCGTAGACCTAGCTGTCAGCCTCTCCACGTACAGTCCACGTATGATGGAAGTCGTTCCTTGACCACGTTGACCACGCCGCGCCGAGAGCACCATGGCGGTGGACGACGGTGAGGCCTAGGAAGGGGACGACATAGAGGCAGGGAAGACTCGGCAGTTGTTTCCCACGTGGAGGGGAGTACGACTGTACGAGGGTTTACTGGTTTGTCTGCCATCGCCAGAGAATAACAGTAGGTGTGGGTGTGTAGAGGGATGGCTAGGCCAGCGATGGGAGTACGGTCGGGTGGTGAGGCCTGCGCGGCAGCATAGCCGACCGCGAGGAGGAGGGAGCTGGCAGTCCACCGGCGCTTGTTTGAGCGGCTGGAGCAGGAAGAGCAGAGATTGAAGAAGCACGACGGCCGTTGGATGGACATCCAACAGTCAGTGCTTGTGCGTCAACCTTTTTTTAGGAAACCTCAAATCTGTGGAAAACAACATACAACCCATCTGCCATTATTTCTAATAATTTACAGCCCATTTGCTAATTCTTAAGGTTTTTTTGGAGCCCATATTCTTTTTGTTAGCATTATAGCCCATATTGTGGCAACGGTTAAAAAATTATACAAAATCTTGCATATTTCGGTGCGGTCCGAACTGTTTTTAATCCCGAAATTTCGACTCACATTCAAACTGATTTTAAAAATAAATGTATATCAATATAAAATCCAACAAATTCTCCACGCATAAAAATTAATGTAATTTAAAATCTTGAAATGAAAAAAAGTATTTGAAACTAATGGCCGGTTTGATGTGTTTTAAAAATGTACAACCCATTTCTCATTACTGATGGGCCATTTTCTCGGCCAGCCGAATGAAAGCTCTCCTCGTCTTGAAAGATTCGCAGCAAAACAGGCCTGACAAAGCGACTTACTTGGCAAATCACAAAAAACTGGGCTGTGGCCGTGGACCTAGCTGTCAGCCTCTCCACGTACAGTACTCTTCCGATGGAAGTCGTTCCTTGACCACGTTGACCATGCCGCGCGGAGAGCACCACAGCGGTGGACGACGGCGAGACCTAGGAAGGGGACGACGTGACAGTGGAAGCCCGTGCGGAGAGGACTACAAGGGTTCACTGGTTCGGCTGCGGTGTGAGGCTACCGTCGTCGCAGGGCTTGGCCAGCGGTGGGAATAGTAGGGGGCGGTGAGGCCTCTGCGACAGCACAGCCGGCCACGGGAGGCAGGAGCATGCGGCACGACCAGCGCTGCTTTGGGCGGCTGGAGCAAGAAGACCAGAGGTTGAAGAAGCACTACGGCTGGTGGATGGACATCGTACGGTCACTGGAGCTAGAATCGTTCATATTGACTAAGTTGACAAAGCCCTTCGTCCCCGTCAACTTAGTAGGCCCACAAGTCATCCTCCCAGCAAGGTGGGTCCCAGCTAGCCGGGGGACTATTCATTTTTTTGTGCGTAATAAGGAGGCACTTCCGGTGAGTTCGAGCTGACAACGAGGGGGGGGGGCATTTTTTCACGAAATACGGTGGCCAGTCCAGTGGGTCCCAGCTGTCAGGGGGAAATGATTTTTTTTGTAAAATACTGGTGGCCCGTCCGGTGGGTCCCCGATGTCAGGTGGAGGAATAATTATTTTGCACGTAATAAGGAGGCACTTCCTTGCTGCGGTCATGGACCCAGCTGTCAGCCTCTCCACGTACAGTCCACGTCCGATGGAAGCCGTTCCTTGACCACGTTGACCACGCCGGGCCGAGAGCACTAGGGCGGTGGACGACGGCGAGGCCTAGGAAGGGGACGAAGTAGAGCCGGGGAAGACGCAGCAGTGGATGCCCACGCGTAGAGGAGTACGAGGGTTCACTGGTTCGCTGCGGCGTGAGGCTGCCGTCGCCGCAGAATAACAGGGGGTGTGGGTGAGTAGAGGGATGGCCTGGCCTGCGGTGGGAGTAGTAGGGGGTGGTGAGGCCTCCGCCGCATCGCAGCCGGCCATGGGAGGCAGGAGCATGAGGCACGACCGGTGCTAGTTTGGGCGGCTGGAGCAAGAAGACCAGAGGTTGAAGAAGCACTACGGCCGTTGGATGGACATCGTACGATCACTGGAGCTAGAATCGTGCATATTGACTAAGTTGACAAAGCCCTCCGTCCCCGTCAACTTAGTAGGCCCACAAGTCAGCCTGCCACTAAGGTGGGTCCCAGCTAGCAGGGGGTATTCATTTTTTTGTGCGTAATAAGGAGGCACTTCCGGTGGATCCAAGCTGACAGCAGGGGGAACGTTTTTTTCACGAAATACGGTGGCCCGTCGGGTGGGTCCTAGCAGTCAGGGGCAAACGTTTTTCTTTGTGATATACTGGTGGGCTTCCGGTAGGTCCCTGCTGTGAGGTGGAGGAATAATTATTTTCCGCGTAATAAGGAGGCACTTCCTTGCGGCTACCGTGGACCCAGCTGTCAGCCTCTCCACGTACATTATTCTTCTAATGGAATTCGGTCGTTGACCACATTGACCACGCCACGCCTACAGCACCACGGCGGTGGACGATGGCGAGGCCTAGGAAGGGGACGACGCGGAGCCGGGCAAGACGCGGCAGTGGATGCCCACGCGGAGAGGAGTACGAGGGTTCACTGGTTTGGCTGCGCTGCCGTGGCCGCAGAATAACAGGGGGTGTGGCTGAGTGGAGTGGAGGGAGGGCCTGGCCAGCGGTGGGAGTAGTATGGGGGCGGTGAGGCCTCCGCGGCAGCACAGCCGGCCACGGGAGGCAGGAGCAGGCGGCACGACCGGCACTGCTTTGGGCGGCTAGAGAAAGAAGACCAGAGGTTGAAGAAGCACAACGGCCGTTGGATGGACATCGTACGGTCAGTCGAGCTAGAATCGTGCATATTGACTAAGTTGACAAAGCCCTTCTTCCCCGTCAACTTAGTAGGCCCACTATATTGGGTCCCATCTAGCAGGGGGAGTATTCATTTTTTTGTGCGTAATAAGGAGGCACTTCCTTGTGTGCGAAGATATAGCTGGTGGGTCCGAGTTGTCAGCGGCGGTAATGTTTTTTTGTGAAATATAGAGGCCGTTTCGGTGGGTCCCAGATGTCAGGTGGAGGAAATCATTATTTTGCGTGTAATAAGGAGGCATTTCCTTGCATGGGGCCGTGGACCCAGCTGTCAGCCTCTCCACGTACAGTCCACTTCAGATGCATGTCAGTCGTTGACCACGCTGACCACGCCACGCTGAGAGCACCAGGGCGGTGGACAACGACGTGGCCTAGGAAGGGAATGACACGGAGGCAGGGAAGACTCGGCCGTTGTTTTTGTTTCCCACGCGGAGGGGAGTACGACTGTACGAGGGTTTACTGGTTCGTCTGCCGTCGCTGGAGAATAACAGCAGGTGTGGGTGACTAGAGGGATGGCCAGGCCAGCAATGGGAGTATGGTGGGGCGGTGAGGCCTGTCTAGATAGGCCAGAGTGTCCCGCACAGCCCAGTTGACACCCTGCTTCCGTCTCAAAAACAAATTAGATAAATGGCACTCCAGTTATGGCGATTCATAAAAATGCCACTGCAATTTCCAAACTTTGAAAAATGCCACTGCAATTTTTGCAAACTTTGAAAAATGCCACTGCAGTTTGCAAACTTTGAAAAACGCCACTCCAGACTTCGAAAAATGCCACTAGAAATGGCATGAAATGGCATTTTTCAAAGCTTGGAAATTGCAGTGGCATTTTCTCGGATACACCAGATTTGGAGTGGCATTTATCAAATTAACCCAAAACAAAAATAACTGGGCGAGCTGCTGGGTCCCTGGTGTCAGCCGCTCGTTGTGCAATTCTCTCATTTATTGACTACGTTGACAATGGCATGGGACCCAGATGTCAGAAATCCACTAGGAGGAGCCATTTTTTTTGGCTTGAAATAAGGAGGCACTTGCTTGCGTACTGCCATGACCTTGGCGGGTCCCTGCTGTCATCCTCTCCACGTACAGTACCAGTTAGTCGTGCTTCAAAACTAATCGGCACGCCATTAAAAAAATAAAGGTCGATAACTAATGCGGCACCTCGGGCCAACACGACCAGATCGCATTTTGCACGAGAAATTACACACCATGTTTCGTTGACATGTGGTCCCGTTCCAACATATCAGTGAGACGACGACGAGTAGTAGGAGTATTTCCGAACAGACGTGTAGGCCGGGGCGCCTCTTCGTGAACCGTGGCAAACTCGCAACCGTCCACCGACTCTTCACCTTTCCCTCTCGATTTGGAACTGCTGTCGCACGCTCTTCGTCTCGCTCCTCCATTTTCCTTCAGCCCTTCACCCTTTCTTCTGCCATCGATCGTCTTCTCCATGGAGGGAAGAGGTCGGAAACGACCCCGTTATTCTTGCCCCGATCTGAAAGATGACGTGGTGGAGGAACTCATTGATCGGTGCGACGTCATCACCTCGGCTAGCATGGCAGGTTCGTTCAAGCCCATTCTCGACTCAACTAATAACATCATTACAAAGAACCCAAGAGTCAAGGAGCTGTTTGATCTCCCCTATCTTCTTCGCCGTGACCCTGATGACTGGCGCTGGCACGACGGAGGCCTCGCCCTGTGCCAGTTGATGCCGCTTGATAATGATACGTATGATGTTAAGATGCCATCGCATGAGGGCGAGGCTTGGGCGGGCGCAAATGGAGATTGGGTTGTTTACATTGGGTCCAACTGCGAGTGGGAACTTGTGAATGTGTACACTCGTCACCGGGTTCCACTTCCAAAAATCTCAGCACACTGCCCAGAGGTTGAGCACATCGGTAATGTACACACGTTCAAATACGATCATGGTGACTGTCTTCTATGGAAGATAGCAATTTGTCGAGTTCTCAACCGCTCTTGGAATTACAACAACTATCAAGTTGTTGCTTTCTTCGACAAGCTTGTTGTCGTCCTTCGTGGTTCGACTCGATGGATATTGCTCAAAAATCAGTTTCTGTACACAGATGAGTACTGTGATGCAATTCAATACGAGGGCCTTGTGTTTGCTGCCACCACTCGTGGCACTATTTTTGCATGGCATCCTAGTGGTTTTGGTACGTTTGTCTTCCACCATAATTATAATTGTTTCATCCACATGCATGCGGGTTAGCAAGTTTCCCTTTACTAATTAACCTTCTTCTTGTGTTTCCAAGGTCCTGTGAACATCCCGCCACCTATACATGAAAATTTTTATAACCAAGGGGGAGATGACGATGGTGATGATCACGAGCATGAGGACGAGCAGCGCCGATATACTCTGTGGCGCCTGGCAAATAATTCCGATGGATCACCACTTCTTGTGTGTATACAGCCCACTGATGATGTTACTGCTAAGGAAGCAGGTGTCTCCCATGGTCGCACTCTCCGGACCTATTCCAACACCGGTTGCATGGTATTCGGGATGGATACTAGTGTGCTAGCGCCAACTCCTTCTCCCTAGCACAAAATTGTTAGTCTTGGAAAAAAATCGCTCTTCCTTGGACAAAACTATCCGATGATGGTGAAAGGCGATCCAACTACTGTTGACACATTTATGAGAAGCAACTGTGTCTATACCTCGGACATTTGGGTCGTTCCCTACCCTGGTACTTATATAGTAGGCCGCTTCAACCTGGATGATTAGTCCTGCGTTGGTCTCCAGATCGACAACGGATGGCCCGTCCCAGAGAATCACTTGTGGTTCAAAGCAAGCGTTTCCAACGCCACGGAATGGTTGAGTTGAAGTTCATTTCATGGCTTGTTATTTGTTGTGTGGTGAAAACTTTAGTATTTATAATGTATCCTCGTTGTCGATGTGGGTTGATGACCTGTTGTATGTAATAAAATGATATGCCTGTGATAAACTTACTAAATTTATAAATGGCTTTCGAGTCGCTTCTCTAAATTTGTATTACTAGCTTCACATGCTTCGCGCGTCGGGTGGGTGTTTTTACTGTAGCCATATGTTAATGTGTTCATTGTACGTAACCAGCACCTCAAATCCTCGATACTAGTATACTATATACTAGTAGGAGTAAGTAGTAGGAGTAGTAGGGTGGCATGGGCCAGAACAAGCATTCACGTCCAGGAGTACGGCACACGCCACCACCACGACATCCATCTGACACCATATTATTTCTTGGAGTCTGTGCTAGAGCAATCTCTTCAACCTCGTCGTTTCTCTAACTTCAGCCATCGCACGGCGGGCGAGGTGGGGGTTTGCCGATAGTCGGTTTCCTTAACTGCGGTCCCACTTGTAACGCGAACTCCAACGCATGACCCCAAATGGACCTTCGTTTTGCACGAACTCCAGTGATAATTTTGACTAGAAAAGCAAGACCAAAGAAAACAAGAACCACAAGAATACATTTTACTACTGCTGTAAGTTGGATTAGTGCCTTCTCGATGCATTCATTGTTGATCTGCAGAGGCTCGATCTTGCGTGCTTCTTTCTTCTTCGAGTGTAAAGAAGTAGACGTTGCTTCCTCGCATCTAGTCTCATGTCTAGCCTCTATTCTAGTAGGAGTATCAACAAGTGCACTAATCTCATCCGAGAGCAGAACCGAAGATTTGGTCGGGTTCTTCCTCCTTTTGCCGACACGTGGGACATCCAGCATCCAGGTCGTGTCATGAAAGAAAATAGAGTGGTAGTTGAAGCCACGAGATGTGCATCTTGGGTTAAACTATAAATAGAATCTTACTACTCTTGAGTAACTCCAAAAGCGGCCACCGAAGATCTTTATTGGATTTGTCACCAGCACGTCGAGGTGAAAGATGTGCAGGTTCAGTGGTTCCTCTTGCGTTTTCACTGACATGTGGGGCCGCATGTGAGCAAACAGACGATGGGCTCCGCGCGTCCGCTGGCTGGCTGAGAAGAGAGATAGAGGAGGGCTGAGCATGGACTGCAGGAAATTTGTTCTACGTACCTCGATATAGGCTCGATATAGTGGGGTGGCATGGGCCATAACTCAGTAGCATTCACCTCTAGCAGTACGGCACACACCACCCACACGAGTCCCATCCGACACCAATTTTCTTGGAGTCCGTGCTACATCCATCTCTTCTCCCTCCTATTTTCTCAGCATCGCGCGGTGGGCAGGGTGGGGGTTTGCCGATAGTCGGTTTGCTCAACAGCGGTCCGACTTGTAAGTGAAAATGCCACACCGCACGCATTCCCGCTTGAGCGGAGTGCCGGACCAACCGTGTGGGGGTGCGACGCGAACACGGCGGGCTTTTCCTTTTGAACTCGTAACTTGTAAAATTTGGTTCAGCTCCATGGCGCGACCGATAGATAGAAAATAACGATTTTTCCTAGAGTAATGAGAAGTTTGGTTCTGGCGCCGTTCATGCATGGAGTACATACGAAAATTATGAAGTTGATGCGAAAGGTAAGATAATAACTATAGTATCATACACTACTATATGGATTTGACGGAAAGATAAAAATACATACGGATCCATTAACGTTCAACGACATCCACACGCCCTAGTGCGCCGGGTCACCAACTGACGTGTGAGGAGCAGCGGCGTTGGCGGCGAGCTCAACGTGCTTCTGAACAGTGCCGTCCAAGGTTGCCCTGCGCTCCAAGAAGGCCAGCGTCCTATCATCCTCCTCTTGCATGTAGTAGTCCTTGTGGACGATTTGCGCGTAGACGTGGGTGATTATGTTGATGGTGTCTTGCTGCGCCAGGCGCTGCGTGGCGAGCGCGACCTCGAGGTGGACATTCTCCGGCGCGACGGCGGGCGGTCACAGGGCCACCAGTGCATCGAAGAGGTTGTTATCATAGTGTCCATTAAGGGTGGCGGACATCGCAGAGCCTGGGCGCGTCGGCTGGAGGCTTACGTCAAAGTCGTCCGCAAGCTTCTTGACGACGGTGAACTTGTCGAGGAAACTGACGAGGACCTCGTTGAACAAGGAGACGAAGCTGTCGTCCAAGCGGCCCCTTGCCCTGGCGGCCTCAAGCAATACTACCTGGAGACATTCCTCGGTGCCGGTGGACGTGGTAGTACTCCTAAATCCAGACGGTGGTGCTACTAGTACTAGCAGTAGTACTACCAATGTAGTAGTAGGAGTACTAGCACTGTACTACCCGTTGGTCAAATTATTACGTGCTGCTCCTCACAGTGAAGTGACAAGACCCTGCGCCGGAGATGACACCTGAGTATAGGCGCCGTGTTAGGCATACCATAGTCAGCCTCACCGTCTGCAGTCACTATCATCATGGCTGTAGAGCTATCCTGCTTACAACTAGCCCTGTTCGACATAATTTCCCGTGCGTAGATGCTTGTGCATTGCACGGAACACCAAGATTGGGGGTGGACGGCTCCGGCAGCGGCCATCGCGCCAGATTTTTCCACAGCCTTCTACTCCTAGATTGTGAGAGACAATGAGTTGTTTGTAAATACGGAACAAGTGCGGGCATCTTTTGCAAAAATGGAGAAGCTTGGTTTGTATGCATCAGATCTAGATCCGACGGCTATTGGTGAAAGATGGGAGGCACAACATCATCACCAACTCAGGACCTGTTTGATTCGCAGGATTTTGAAAATGCAGGAATAGGACACGGCAATATTACAAGTTTCAAACTGATATTACAAATGTTAGGAGTAATGCTGCACCTACAAAGAGGGAATTACTAGGAAGTTTACGTAAGAACTTTCGTTACTTTAGGTGGATGCAGAATTATCGTACAAACTAAAATCCACCGCCCTGACAAGTCACTAATGGGCAAATAAGTTTTTCAGACTCTGGCCACTTGATGTTTCAAAAACAAATTTAGCTTCTGCGGAGAAATGAGCTCCACCGTGTACCCGCGTGGGTGTGGCTGGGCACGAAGCGTGAGTACGTGCACGGTGCACCTATTCTCTTCTTGTATACATACACCACCTAAGTGGGGTTGTGTGAGAGAGATACAAACCTAGAGAGATATAGTGTGTGGGTTCTTGAGAGTTTTTTTGTGGGGGGGGGGTCAATCAAAAAATTTAACATATGCAATGTGTGTGAAATAGAGTCCTGGATATAACATATATATAGAGGGGGCGATCCACGAGAAGAGAGTGGAGGTAACATCGGCTTGAGGTGTCCATAGAATCGAAGAGAGGGATGATGTGTGTGTGTGTCTGTGTGCGCGCGATCGATAAAGAGTGCCATCGAATTTGTGTGTGCCCATGTCAAAGATATAGAGTGGCTGGCCTGCTGGAACATGAGATGGGACATGTGCACTTTGTCTATGTGGCATGGATACCTACCTGCAGCGCTCGACTATCGGTGTGTGGTGGGGGAAGAGGGAGGCCCAATTAACTATAGAGGTACAATGGCTGGTATATGTGTGGAGGAGGAGAGAGGCCTACCTCATGTATTAAGGAGATCGATCTGCCTCATGTATTAAGGGAGATCGATCGGCATCCATGCATATGTGCAGGAGATATAAGGTTGGGAGAGAGACAGAGCTAGAGTGTTGGAGGGGGTGGTAGTGGAGTTGCTTCTAACAAATGGTGGGATAGCTTGCTAGACAAACGGAGGTCACGCCCGCAATATCAATAAGAGAGGAGATGGCTGCTTGTTGTTTACGCACGTGCGTGTGAGAGACGGGTCAGGAGGCATGCACGAATGATGAGGGGGGACGATGTGGCTGTGGTAAGCAGACATAACTACATAGGAAGAGCAATTGCCCTTTGTAAGAGAAAGGCGAGACATAATTTGTGAGGTACGTCAATCGATGGGGGGTAGTTAAAGTCGATCTAGGTATATGTTGGGAGATCGATCGGTATACATGCATGTGTGTGTTAGAAGCAAATGAGGCATGAGGAGAAGGATAGAGAGAGAGAGGGATGCATGTAGGAGGTGGTACGAGAGGCATACTATATCGAGGGGGAGGAGTGTGCGTGTACGAGAACGATGAAAAGAGTGGTGGGAGTGAGGCATGGACGGTGACAAGAGAAGAGGGGAAGCTTGTGTTTGTGCTAGGCACACCTGGCTAGAGAGGCATATCAATCGATGTGTGCCATAAAGAAGGAGTTGGGGGGCCTACACACACCGTGGGTGAACGACCTAAAGTGAAAATATGAATTTGTGCGATGGAGCTAGAGAATGCTGAGGGAGGGTGAGAGGGATGCGGGCGTGTGCATGCACAAGAGAAAGTTAGCGCTAGCTACAAAGATAAGAGGGTTGTGTGGGTGTAAAAGATGAATAGAGATCATATATACTTCATTATAAAAAGCGAATTCGGATATTTGAAGAATTTATCATAGTGTTTCAAACCGACGGATGTGTGAATATATATAACGGTGATACACATGGTGTGGTTATGAACATGGTATACTACATTTAATATATTTTATCTCTACTCTTATAAAAAAGGGAGTTGTTGATGATGGTGTGCCTGCCATCCTGCATTATAGGCCGTCTGATTTATATCTGGCGGATAGCAAGGAAACTATGATGGTTGAAGTTGGCAACAATCATGATTGTAGATTCTTATTGAAATAGAGAAACGAATTCAAATTTAGTTCGAATTGCAGCGGTAGTATAGACATTTGGAATGCACTAAAATGTTGGTATGAGTAGGTTACATGCATTATAGAGCAAGCAAAAAAATTTAATCGGACATAAGATGGATTCATACTCCCTCCTTCCATCTATATAGGGCGTAATGAGATTTTTAAGACCGCCTTTGACTATTGACAAGATTAATAGTACATGACATGCACAATGTGAAAATTATATCATTGAAAGAACCTTTCACAGACGAATTTAACGGTGTGCTTTGTGTAAGTTGCATGTCATATATCATTGCTCTAATATTTGGTCAAATTTAGCATCGAAAAACGCATTAGGCCCTATATAGATGGAAGGAGGGAGTAGCTTTGAATAGCATTTGTATAGTAAAACGGGGCAAGACTCTCTCTTTGTGTGGTGTGAATAGTTTTATTTTTTTCATTTTCTTTTTGGTTGAGGGAAGTGCGAATTGATTTTGTACGTACAAGTACAATATTACTACACGTTAGGCTTGTCCCTAAAATTCAACCCGCGTCTTGTTATATCCCGAAAATTCAGATATCATGCTCCCAAAACTAGCACCTTCACAACCCGCGCCTTGCTATCCGAAATTACAACGCGCGCGAAAACTCCCTCCAGCTGCCAAATTCCGACACGCGAAATCCCCCTTCTAACCCTGAGCCGAAAGGGCCGCTAGTTCAAATCGGTGGGGGGGTACTTTTGTAACACACCCTACATTTTGGACAAGCGCGTTCCTAAGTCATGCTTCACCCCCTCCCATCGCCCCCTTTTCGCCATTCGAAATCCCATGCCACCATAACCTCTCCGCTCCAGCCGCGAAACCCCATGATAACCCACAAGTATAGGGGATCGCAACAGCTTTCGATGGTAGAGTATTCAACCCAAATTTATTGATTTGACACAAGGGGAGCCAAAGAATATTCTAAAGTATTAGCAGCTGAGTTGTCAATTCAACCACACCTGGAAACTTAGTATATGCAGCAAAGTGTTTAGTAGCAAAGTAATATGATAGTGGTGGTAGCGGCAACAAAAGTAAAGACAGCAAAAGTAATGTTTTTGGTATTTTCTAGTGATTGTAACAGTAGCAGCGGGAAATTAAATAAGCGAGAACCAGTATATCGAAAACTCTTAGGCACCGGATCAGTGACTGATAATTATGCCGGATGCGGTTCATCATGTAATAGTCATAACATAGGGTGACACAGAACTAGCTCCAATTCATCAATGTAATGTAGGCATGTATTCCGTATATAGTCATACGTGCTTATGGAAAAGAACTTGCATGACATCTTTTGTCCTACCCTCCCGTGGCAGCGGGGTCCTATCGGAAACTAAGGGATATTAAGGCCTCCTTTTAATAGAGAACCGGAACAAAGCATTAGCACATAGTGAATACATGAACTCCTCAAACTATGGTCATCACCGGGAGTGGTCCCGATTATTGTCACTTCGGGGTTGCCGGATCATAACACATAGTAGGTGACTATAGACTTGCAAGATAGGATCAAGAACTCACATATATTCATGAAAACATAATAGGTTTAGATCTGAAATCATGGCACTCGGGTCCTAGTGACAAGCATTAAGCATAGCAAAGTCATAGCAACATCAATCTCAGAACATAATGGATACTAGGGATCAAACCCTAACAAAACTAACTCGATTACATGATAAATCTCATCCAACCGATCACCGTCCAGCAAGCCTACGATGCAATTACTCATGCATGGCGGTGAGCATCATGAAATTGGTGATGGAGGACGGTTGATGATGACGACGGCGACGAATCCCCCTCTCCGGAGCCCCGAACGGACTCCAGATCAGCCCTCCCGAGAGGTTTTAGGGCTTGGTGGTGGCTCCGTATCGTAAAACGTGATGATTTCTTCTCTCTTATTTTTTTCTCTCCGAAAGAAAATATATAGAGTTGGAGTTGGCATCGGAGGGTTTCCAGGGGGGCCCACGAGGTAGGGGGAGCGCCCTAGGGGGGGCGCCCCCCACCCTCGTGAGAAGGGTGTGGGCCCCCTGGTCTTCATCTTTGGCGAGGATTTTTTATTGTTTTTTCTAAGATGTTCCGTGGAGTTTCAGGTCATTCCGAGAATATTTGTTTTCTGCACATAAAACAACACCATGGCAATTCCGCTGAAAACAACGTCAGTCCGGGTTAGTTCCATTCAAATCATACAAGTTAGAGTCCAAAATAAGGGCAAAAGTGTTTGGAAAAGTAGATACGACGGAGACGTATCAACTCCCCCAAGCTTAAACCCTTGCTTGTCCTCAAGGAATTCAGTTGACAAACTGAAAGAAAGAAAGAAAAACTTTTACAAACTCTGTTTGCTCTTGTTGTAACTATGTTAAGCCAGCATTCAAATTTTCAGCATAGATCATAACTAACCACATTTGCAATAATTCTCAGGTCTCACAATTACTCATATCAATAGCATAATCAACTAGCAAGTCATAATAATAAATCTCAGATGACAACACTTTCTCAAAACAATCATAGTATGATATAACAAGATGGTATCTCGCTAGCCCTTTCTGAGACCGCAAAACATAAATGCAGAGCACCTTTAAAGATCAAGGACTGACTAGACATTGTAATTCATGGTAAAAGAGATCCAATCATAATCATACCCAATATAAATTAACAGTGATGAATGCAAATGACGGCTGTGCTCTCCTGCTAGTGCTTTTGATAAGAGGGTGATGACTCAACATAAAAGTAAATGGATAGGCCCTTCATAGAGGGAAGCAGGGATTTGTAGAGGTGCTAGAGCTCGGTTTTGCAATAGAGATAAATTGTATTTTGAGCGGTATACTTTCATTGTCAACGTAACAACTAAGAGATGGCGATATCTTCCATGCTAAACACATTATAGGCGGTTCCCAAACAGAGTGGTAAAGTTTATACTCCCCCTCCAACAAGCATCAATCCATGGCTTGCTCGAAACAACGAGTGCCTCCAACATACATCACGTCCCAGGGGGAGTTTTGTTTGCAATTAATTTTGATTTAGTTTGCATAAAGCATGGGACTGGGCATCCCGGTGACCAGCCATTTTCTCGTGAGTGAGGAGCAGAGTCCACTCCTCTTGAGAATAACCCGCCTAACATGGAAGATAAGGACAGCCTTGGTTGATACATGAGCTATTCGAGCATACAAAACAGAATGTTTATTTGAAGGTTTAGAGTTTGGCACATACAAATTTACTTGGAACGGCAGGTAGATACCGCATATAGGAAGGTATAGTGGACTCATCTGGAATAACTTTGGGGTTTAAGGGATTGGATGCACAAGCAGTATTCCCGCTTAGTACAGGTGAAGGCTAGCAAAAGACTGGGAAGCGACCAACTAGAGAGCGACAATAGCCATGTACATGCATTAAAATTAATAAACATTGGATGCAAGCATGAGTAGGATATAATCCACCATGAACATAAATATCATGAAGGCTATGTTGATTTGTTTCAACTACATGCATGAACATGTGCCAAGTCAAGTCACTTAAATCATTCAAAGGAGGATACCACCCCATCATACCACATCATAATCATCTCAATAGCATGTTAGCACACAAGGTACACCATTATAACTCATACCTAATCAAGCATGGCACAAGCAACTATGATCTCTAATTGTCATTGCAAACATGTTTATTCATAATAAGCTGAATCAAGAACGAGGGACTCATCATATTTACAAAAACAAAAGAGGTCGAGTGCATCCAGCTTTTCTCATCTCAGTCAGTCCATCATATATCATCATAATTGCCTTTCACTTGCACGACCGAACGGTGTGAATAATAATAATAGTGCACGTGCATTGGACTAAGCTGGAATCTGCGAGCATTCAATAAACAGGAGAAGACAAGGCAATATGGGCTCTGGGTTAAATCAACAATAATGCATATAAGAGCCACTTCAACAATTTAATTATGGTCTTCTCCTACTGACCCCCAAAGAAAAGAAAAGAAATAAAACTATTTACACGGGAAAGCTCCCAACAAGCAAAAGAAGAACGGGAAATATTTTTGGGTTTTCTTTTTAATTATTACTACTACAGCAGAAAAATAAACTACTACTATTTTTTGTTTTTCTTAAGGTTTAACAAACACACAAGGAGAGAACAGGAAAAAGAAAATAAACTAGCATGGATATTATAGTGAAAAAGTATGAGCACCGACATCTAGCAATGAGTGTGTGTGAGCATAAATGTAATGTCGGTGAGAAATACGTACTCCCCCAAGCTTAGGCTTTTGGCCTAAGTTGGTCTATGGCCACGGCTGGCCTGGCGGATATCCATAATAATAGTTGTTGGGGTCGTACTGTGATGAGGAATAGTTGGGATCATACTGTTGTGCAGCGGTTATCGCCTGTTGTGCTGCAGCGTGGAGTCGAGCTGCCTCTGCTCTCCTCTCGTACTCTTCTGCCTCCTCTCTGGTAATAACATATCTTCCTTTTGTATGTGAATCAAAGAAGGCAGGAGCAGGGAGATTAATATGGAAAACACGCCGTTTATCAAAAATTAAACGATATAAGAGAGGTGATTCAGGCCTCTTGACAAACTGGTGCGAAGCCATAGAGTCATAATTTAAATATGCAGGAGGCAACTCCATATCACCCTCACGAATGTCTATCTCAAGAAAATGAGCTAAGTGGGTTGCAATTCCTCCAAAGAAATCTCCATTATGTCTATTATGATGCAACCTACGAGCTACAATGGCTCCCATATGATAAGATTGGTCTCCTAACACAACACTCCTAAGAATGCTAAGATCAGGGACACACATGTGACATGCTTCATCCTTAGCATTTATGCATCCACCGATGAAGAGAGCAAAATAATGTATAGCAGGAAAGTGAATGCTCCCTATGGTAGCCTGCGTTATATCTCTAGATTCCCCCACAGTTATGCTAGCAAGAAAGTTTCTAAATTCAGATTTAGGGGGATCCCTAACACTACCCCATGATGGAAGTTTGCAAGCAGAAGTGAAATCCTCTAAGTCCATGGTATAAGATTTGTCATACAGATCAAACATGACTCAAGGAGAATTACACGAAGATGAATACTCAAACCTCCTCACAAATGAACTTGTGAGATCATGATACTGGGGGCATTTGTTAGCCTCAAAATCCTCAAGACCGGCATTGCACAAATATGCTTTGAATTCTTCTTTAATTCCCGCATGGTCCATAAAATTTTCCGACGGCCATTCGCAAGGCCGTATTGGAGCATCTCTTGGTGGATCCTCGTCAGCATCGCGCATAGCAATCCTGGGTCCTTGCTTCTTAGAGGAACCACCTTGGAACATCTTCCTAAGCATATTGTTTTTCTCTGAAAAATTCTGAAATTTTTAGTAACTTCAAAATAAAAGTAAACCAAACTCAATAATATTGATAGCAACTACTCCTACAAGTGCATAGAGCCTATATCAAGCATTAGAACTACCTAGAACCATATTAATTTGACATGCAAGCTCAAGAACATGGTCACCTATGCAGCGCAAATTTGCAAAGAATAAAGCACTAGAACAAAAACTAATTGGACCAATGGAGGAGTCACATACCAAGGAACAATCTCCCCAAGCAGTTTTGCGAGAGGTGCTTTGAGCAAGGAGATCGAAAATCACAGTAAAAGTGGCTGGAACTCGTGCTTGAGTTGGTTTTTTGGGTTTGTGTGAGATAGAGGAAGAAGATGGGTGCTGGGATAAGTGGAGGAGGGCCACCATGGGCCCACGAGGCAGGGGGGCGCACCCTAGGGGGGGGGGCGCCCACCACCCTCGTGGCCAGGTGGCAGCTCCTCCTGCGGTAATTTTTGCACAGTAAATCCTCAAATATTCCCGAAAAAATCATATTAAATTGACATGGCATTCTGAGGACTTTTATTTTCGGGATACTTTTATATTGCACGGATAAGTCAGGAAACAGACAGAAAAACTATTTTTACTTTATTTAATATAAATAATAGAAAGTATAGAGAGGGTACAGAAGTTTGTGCTTCTAGTTTCATCCGTTCATGCTCATCAAAAAGAATCCACTAACAAGGTTGATCAAGTCTTGTTAACAAACTCATTCCGATAATCATGAAACCGGAGAAATTTCGAATCACACTAAGTTACCTCAATGGGTATATGCACATCCCCAATAATAAGAATATCATATTTCTTCTTCACAGTAGGAAGAGGAAATTCAAAACCTCCAAATATAATCGATGGAATTTTTCCAATAGAGTTGATACTATGAACTTGGGGTTGTTTCCTCGGAAAGTGTACCGTATGCTCATTACCATTAACATGAAAAGTGGCATTGCCTTTATTGCAATCAATAAGAGCCCCTGCAGTATTAAGAAAAGGTCTTCCAAGAATAATAGACATACTATCATCCTCGGGAATATCAAGTATAACAAAGTCCGTTAAAATAGTAACGTTTGCAACCACAACAGGCACATCCTCACAAATACCAACAGGTATAGCAGTTGATTTATCAGCCATTTGCAAAGATATTTCAGTAGGTGTCAACTTATTCAAGTCAAGTCTACGATATAAACAGAGAGGCATAACACTAACACCGGCTCCAAGATCACATAAAGCAGTTTTAATATAATTTCTTTTAAAGGAGCAAGGTACAGTAGGTACTCCGGGGTCTCCAAGTTTCTTTGGTATTCCACCCTTAAAAGTATAATTAGCAAGCATGGTGGAAATTTCAGCTTCTGGTATCTTTCTTTTATTAGTAATGATATCCTTCATATATTTAGCATAAGGATTTGTTTTGAGCACATCAGTTAATCGCATATGCAAAAAGATAGGCCTAATCATTTCAGCAAAGCGCTCAAAATCCTCATCATCCTGTTTCTTGGATGGTTTCGGAGGAAAAGGCATGGGTTTCTGAACCCAAGGTTCCCTTTCTTTACCATGTTTCCTAGCAACAAAGTCTCTTTTATCATAACGTTGATTCTTTGATTGTGGGTTATCAAGATCAACAACAGGTTCTATTTCTACGTCATTATCATTACTAGGTTGCGCATCATCATGAACCTCATTATTAATATTTTCATTAGGTTCATGTTCATTACCAGATTGTGTTTCAGCATCAGACATAGACTTATCATTTGGATTATCAGGTGGTTCAGCAATAGGTTCACTAGAAGTTTGCACAATTCTATCATTTTTCTTCTTCTTCTTTTTAGAAGAACTAGGAACATCAATATTATTTCTTTGAGAATCTTGCTCGGTTCTCTTAGGGTGGCCTTCAGGATGCAAAGGTTCCTGAGTCATTCTACCAGTTCTAGTAGCCACTCTAACAATATAATCATTTTCTTATTATTCATTTCATTAATCACTCAGGTGGTTCAGCGATAAATTAAGACCATGTATTTCTTCTATAGGAGGTAAATTCTTAACGTCTTCAGCTTTAATGCCTTTTTCTTTCATAGATTTCTTTGCCTCTTGCATATCTTCGGGACTGAGAAATAGAACACCTCTCTTCTGCGGAGTTGGTTTAGGAATAGGCTCAGTAATTGGAGCAGGGGTTGGCTCAGGAGCTGGCTCAGGAGGTGCCCAATTATTTTCATTTGTTAACATATTATTCAATAGAATTTCAGCTTCATCTGGTGTTCTTTCCCTGAAAAGAGAACCAACACAACTATCCAGGTAATCTCTGGAAGCATCGGTTAGTCCATTATAAAAGATATCAAGTATTTCAGGTTTCTTAAGAGGATGATCAGGCAAAGCATTAAGTAACTTGAGAAGCCTCCCCCAAGCTTGTGGGAGATTCTCTTCTTTAATTTGCACAAAGTTGTATATTTCCCTCAAAGCAGCATGTTTCTTATGAGCAGGGAAATATTTAGCAGAGAAGTAATAAATCATATCCTAGGGACTACGCACACAACCAGGATCAAGAGAATTAAACCATATCTTAGCATCACCCTTTAATGAGAACGGAAATATTTTAAGTATATAAAGGTAACACGATCTCTCATCATTAGTGAACAGGGCAGCCATATCATTTAACTTAGTAAGATGTGCCACAAAAGTTCCAGATTCATAGCCATAAGACGGATCATACTCAAGCAAAGTAATTATATCAGGATCAACAGAGAATTCATAATCCTTATCAGGAACACAAATATGTGAAGTAGCAAAAGCAGGGTCGGGTTTCATTTTTCTCTAAGTGATTCTTTGTTCTATTTAATTAATAACCTCTTAAGCTCATATCTATCTCTGCTGGCTAAAATAGTGGCAGAAGATTCCATATCAAAATGATAGCCCTCAGGAATAACAGACATATTTTCATCATCACTATCATCATCGTATTTAGATTAAATAATTTCTTTTTCTCTAGCCCTAGCAATTTGTTCATCAAGAAATTCACTAAGGGGCACAGTAGTATCAGGCATAGAAGCAGTTTCATCATAAGTATCATGCATAGCAGAGGTGGCATCATCAATAACATGCGACATATCAGAACGAATAGCAGAAGCAGATGTAGGTGTCGCAAACTTACTCATAACAGAAGGTGAATCAAGTCAGAGCTAGATGGCAGTTCCTTACCTCCCCTCGTAATTGAGGGATAGATCTTGGTTTTTGGATCTCTCAAGTTCTTCATAGTGTCCAGCAGATATAAATCCCAAGTGACTCAAAGAATAGAGCTATGCTCCCCGGCAACGGCGCCAAAAATTAGTCTTGATAACCCACAAGTATAGGGGATCGCAACAACTTTCGAGGGTAGAGTATTCAACCCAAATTTATTGATTCGACACAAGGGGAGCCAAAGAATATTCTCAAGTATTAGCAGCTGAGTTTTCAATTCAACCACACCTGGAAACTTAGTATCTGCAGCAAAGTGTTTAGTAGCAAAGTAATATGATAGTGGTGGTAGCGGCAACAAAAGTAAAGACAGCAAAAGTAATGTTTTTGGTATTTTCTAGTGATTGTAACAGTAGCAGCAGGAAATTAAATAAGCGAGAACCAGTATATCATAAACTCTTAGGCACCGGATCAGTGATGGATAATTATGCAGGATGCGGTTTATCATGTAACAGTCATAACATAGGGTGACACAGAACTAGCTCCAATTCATCAATGTAATGTAGGCATGTATTCCGTATATAGTCATACGTGCTTATGGAAAAGAACTTGCATGACATCTTTTGTCCTACCCTCCCGTGGCAGCGGGGTCCTATGGAAACTAAGGGATATTAAGGCCTCCTTTTAATAGAGAACCGGAACAAAGCATTAGCACATAGTGAATACATGAACTCCTCAAACTATGGTCATCACCGGGAGTGGTCCCGATTATTGTCACTTCGGGGGTTGCCGGATCATAACACATAGTAGGTGACTATAGACTTGCAAGATAGGATCAAGAACTCACATATATTCATGAAAACATAATAGGTTTAGATCTGAAATCATGGCACTCGGGTCCTAGTGACAAGCATTAAGCATAGCAAAGTCATAGCAACATCAATCTCAGAACATAATGGATACTAGGGATCAAACCCTAACAAAACTAACTCGATTACATGATAAATCTCATCCAACCGATCACCGTCCAGCAAGCCTACGATGCAATTACTCATGCATGGCGGTGAGCATCATGAAATTGGTGATGGAGGACGGTTGATGATGACGACGGCGACGAATCCCCCTCTCCGGAGCCCCGAACGGACTCCAGATCAGCCCTCCCGAGAGGTTTTAGGGCTTGGTGGTGGCTCCGTATCGTAAAACGTGATGATTTCTTCTCTCTTATTTTTTTCTCTCCGAAAGAAAATATATAGAGTTGGAGTTGGCATCGGAGGGTTTCCAGGGGGGCCCACGAGGTAGGGGGAGCGCCCTAGGGGGGGGCGCCCCCCACCCTCGTGAGAAGGGTGTGGGCCCCCTGGTCTTCATCTTTGGCGAGGATTTTTTATTGTTTTTTCTAAGATGTTCCGTGGAGTTTCAGGTCATTCCGAGAATATTTGTTTTCTGCACATAAAACAACACCATGGCAATTCCGCTGAAAACAACGTCAGTCCGGGTTAGTTCCATTCAAATCATACAAGTTAGAGTCCAAAATAAGGGCAAAAGTGTTTGGAAAAGTAGATACGACGGAGACGTATCACCCCACCCTCCTCCGTCCGCCATGTCACCGCTGCCCAGCCGGAGCCTCTTCCCCGACGACATCGTCCACCGCAACACCTCGACGTCCCTCGTCCACCTCCCCGGATGAGGATCCGCTGTCCATCTCACCATCCCGCCGGTTCAGCCGCCCCGTCCTCCACCTCGAAGGAGCTGCTCCGACGATCGCCTCGTCTATCGCGGCTGCTCCATCCCCACAGCGCCGCCTTAACCTGCTCCACCGGAACCGCAGCATCCTCACCGACTCCATGGACGAAGCCGAGGCCTACTTGGCGCTACCAAAGAGGTTGTACACTCATCGCATCGCACGTTCTCCTTAACTCGACCTCCCGGCGCTGACGGTGCTCCATCCCGCACCCCCATGGAGTGGCTACCTTGAAGCCGGCGCCGCGGGTGACATCTCCACGGCGGCTCTCCCCTAGTGCGGGGCCCCTTCGGCGGCGGCATCCATACCAGCCGGATCTGCTGCTGCTCTGGCTCTGGCTCGATCACTCGCTCGCCCAGCTGCTGCTGCTGCTCCCCCCCCCCCTCGCTCGTGCTGCTACTCTGCTCCGATTAAGCCACACTTCAGCCGACTGAATCGACTTTTGGGTCAGTCGATTTTCAGGGGTTGGGGGGACTCGCCGGAGTTAAGGAAGAACCACCCGCAGCGGGGACGGGGGCTCGCCGGAGAGGTACCCCACTATCTATCTTAGGGTTCAGGGTGGAGGCGGGGGGCCTAGAGGGCTGGCCGGGGCGGCGGTGGCGAGTTGTTTCGGGGCGGCGAGGCGGCGCTGGGGCCGGCGGTTCGACCGGTGGTCGCTGGCGGCTCAGGGAGGTGCAGATTGAAGATGAACTGCAGGCCCTCCCTAAACTACATGTCAAGTGCCTCTCTGCTACCATTGCGTTCAGTTTCGACAGTAGCATTCACATTCCATAGTAAATTTCAGTTTCGACAGTTAAGTTCAGAGTCAACAGTTTTTACCTCATCTGTTGTAGTCAGGTGGTTTTTGGTGATGTTAATTTTACATCCATTTTACATCATCTATTGGAGATGCTATTAGAATCCCACTTGAGATTGACGATGTCTCTCTTGTGCTGCTTCGACCTTGACGTCTTACGGCTCACCAGAGCTGCTCCAACGACAGAATGATCCGTCACAACAGAGCAGTGCCCTGGACGCCGTCTACAGATTCCTCAGATCTTCCTCCACACCTCCGACAGCCACCTCTGCCTCAACTGCTTCAGTGACCAACCCAATGATGATGAGGTCGACACGGCTACGGCAAAGAGGTTGTACACTTGTTGCATCACTTATTACTATACATTCATGTCGATCCATTAGGGCTATTTTGGTTCAACGAAAAAACATCGATCCACTGGTTGTTTCCATCACTCTAAATATCTGCATGCTCTCCTTACATAATCTCACCATATTTCTTCATATGCATGTCAGATATTGTACACAGTCATGCTGAACATGTAGAGAAAAAGAGAGGAGTTTTGCGCGGCAATACAATGTCATGCAGACATCGCTCCATGCTGGGTTCAATGGCAAACCCTCCCCACCCCTCTCTAGATTGTAATCCAGAGGAAGATATCTGTTCTGAGGCGGATTCGGACGCCGCTGACCACTCCTATTTACTCCCAAGGTGTTTGCTCTACCTTGGCATGATGATGTTAGTCATATCATGCATATGTTGCCTTGCAGTGCCTACTTTTGACATCATATATGTCATCTGCTTAGTTTAGACATGTTCTGTAATGCCACCTGTTTAGTTTCTATATCATATATGGGAATTATGCAGTCTCATGTCTTTTAGCCAGCCATAGTATATGTGAAATGTGCAATGCCATCCTGTTTAACCAGGCATCATATATTAGAATGATATCTTTCCCATCCTTTTCTTCATTACATTTCCATTTGTCGACAATGTTTGTACATTAAACTACTCTTCCTGTGAATCAGCCATTTTGGTGGGAGATGGAAAAATCTGGAGTGAAAACAACGCCTTCAGAGCAGACAGTGCTACCTGTCGAAGCAGATCTCTTGTTGGGTCCCGATAGCTCCTCAGAGATGGATTCAGAGACAGATGACCAGTCCTATTTCCCCACTGAGGTGTATGCTCTAACTTGGCATGGTTATACTGCTCATATCATGCATAAGGTGTCTTGCATTGCATAGTTTACACATCATATACACAATATTCAACACCATGTTCTTAGTTCAGACATCATATCGAATGCCCTCTGTTTAGCATATAAATCACATATGTGAATTAAATGATGCGATCCTGATTACTTAGATAACATGTAGGTGAATTATGTCATGCGATCCTGTTTAGTTATTCATCATATCTTTGAATTATGTTATGCTATGCTATCCAGTTTAGATAGACATCATATATGTGAAATTATGTCATGCTATCCGTTTTAGTTAAACAATATACATGTCAACTATTTCATACCCTCCTTTTTCCACACTATCTATTGCATCTGTCTCTCATACAATGTAAGTACATTCAACTATGTTTCCTATTTATCAGCCATTTGAATTGGAGCGGGTGATGCCAGTGTCTAGTGGACTAAAAACACGGTCTTCAAATAAAACAGTGCTACCTCTTGGTGAAGATAGCACCCCGGTTGTACATGCACAAGAACCAGCCCTACCACACATAAACCAAACTCTCGCAGATTGTACCCCTACTATGATGGACAGAGAACCAGCTTCACCCAATCTAACCCCAACCCCAGCCGATAGTAACCCAGTTCCTGTTGACACAACACCATCTCCACCACAGAGCTCCCAAACAAGAGCAGTTAGTAAGGCAGCTCCAGTGCCCAAAGGGCCAGTACTATCATGGCGAACCCCAACTCCACTAGTTAGTACGCCTATTCCTGTGGAGGAAGCACAACCAGCTAGTCGTAGTTTAGCATCTATCGCATTTGATGTTGTTAAATCGTATGTGCGTATGTTCCCATCTTGGAAATATTATACTAAAGATGAAGGAAAATGGCAGTTGCAGGTGTTTGTCCACGAGTTATGTGTAAGTAATGTTATTCATGGCAATTACTTTGCTTCGTCCCATACATCCTACCTCCATGATGGTTATAATACAACAAATTTTCCCATTTTTCTCTATAGAGAAGGACCGATTTGGAAACTCAGGATGAGGTAACCTGTGCTAATACCTGTGCTATCTTCAAGAATTCTTGGTGGCAGTATCGGAATTACCTGAAGAAAACGTACTTCACCGGCAAAGAAACTCATCAAATTCCCTTACGTTCTCTTGAGGCACATTTACTGGACGATGACTGGGAACGCCTTGTTCTGTACTGGTCCCGAACCAAGAATGTGGTAAGGTCTATGAGCTCATTTTCTATTTTTAAGTATTATATTCTTGCGTCTTACTGTACTCTGTTCATGTAGAACAAATGCCTAAACCTGAAGAACAACTGTTCTAATTTAAGATTCCATTGCTACCATAGGACATAGATATATGTTTGTTTGATGATTTTATTATGTACTAGTACTTGGCAATAGAGGACTTGGTAGTTTAATCCTGTCCACCTTACTAATGAACTGGTTCACCAAAATGAGTTTCATATACTAGTACATGCTAAACTTGTTATGTGTCTGCTTGTTTCTTCTTTTAGAATGCTGCCAGAATATTGAGGAAGAGTGCCTTATTAAGCAACGATAAAGGAAGTAATGCAAATAAGGTTCAGGATAGTGACACATCCTGTCTTGGTTTAGTGTTGGAGTTACTGGACACTACCGCTTGCACAAGCTATTCAAACTCACTGTCTGAATCAGTTCGGTTTCTTGAGTCTCAACTACAAGCTAAAAGACATTGATCAGCTATGCTGTGACAAGAAGCGGAAGGACTGCGGAAGTCCCTGGAGCATTCAGATGCATACTTTCTGGTGCAACAGCAAGCGTTGGAGGATTTTAGCGCCAAACAGGACAAAGCTAATCAGCTTGCTAAGCTTATTGCTAGCATGGTGGATACCCAGGATAACGTTTCTTGAGCTCTTCTGAAGTTGTTTCAGTTATGCTCTTGTTTTGCTGCCGCGTTTATTTGCACTGGTGGGCAATTTTGACGGCCAGTGTATATGATATGCTGCTTTGTTCCCTATATTTGCACTGGTGGCAAACTTTGATGCCCAGTGGATGTAATATGTGTAATAGCCGTGATAGCCTAGCGTTAGTTGCTTGCTTATTTATTTCCTTCTTATCTTGTTTATTTGTTTGCTTGTAGTCATTGCAGTTCTTTTTCCGCGGTTAACTAGTCGCTGCAACAACCTATTTTTTAAAACTAGGCCACAATAACCATGGGCTAATATTTACTGTAGTGACACTGGGCCTCCTACGGGCCGTAGAAACAGTGGGCCTTCTACGGGCCGTAGAAATAGTAGGCCTCCTACGGGCCGTAGAAACAATGGGCCTTCTATGGGCCGTATCATCAATGGGCCTTATACGGGTCGTATGATCGATTGGCCAAACATGGGCCAATAACATGCCGCGTTATGGCCATAAACGGGCTAGAGTTGGAATCGTCCGTTCATGGGCCGACCGTAACGGGCCATCGTTAATAGGCCGTATTTTGATGACGCTATGAAAACGGCCCAACGTATTAACGGACCACAAACGGGCCGATTGTAACCACGGGCTGAATTTGGCCCACAAGCAGAAAATGACAGTAACGGGTCGTAAGTAAATGAATGCTAGAAATGAGCCCAAGAATAAATGGGCTCTGAGAAGGCCGAAAGATAACATGGGTTGGAAACGGCCCAACGGAATAACGAGCCGTTAATGGGTATAAAGTGATACACTGTTCATTACGGGCCAGTTTCACCACGGGCCGTTAATGGGTGTAAAGTGATACACTGTTCATTACGGGCCAGTTTCACCATGGGCCGTTAATAGGCCAAGAGTTACATAGGGCTTCATATGGGCCGAAAGACGTCATGGTCCATACATGGGCCAGAAGTGAAAACGGGCTGGAATCATATTGGATGGCCCAGATGATGCTACTGGGCCTAATTCGGATAGGGCGTAACGGGCCTTGGGTTAGCGGGCTGTAAATGGGCTATATGCGAACAGGCCGTTAACAAGCTTTACATGGCCCGGCCCATCACCTTTTGACCAAGTCAAACGGGCCGGCCTTTTCACAGGAATGGGCCTCTGTTGGGCCGTGCCATGTGTCGACGTATCATAGCCGCCTATCTAACCCACTGACGAGCTGACACGTGTTTCGTCTGGCCAATAAGAATTTTACACGTGGAAATTTCCCATTGGTCGGGGCTGTTAACGGGTTATCGGATCCAAAACCCGACCCGATAGCTTAACGGCGTTCTGTTACGGTGGATGCCACGTGTCGGTCACCCTTGACGAAAGCACTTCTGTGACGCGCGATTTATCGTCATGGAAGTGGACACTTCCGTGATGATAATTTTGGTAATGTCATGGAACACTTCTACGACAGCACAAGTATGACTATCTTGATTCTGTCATAAATTGGTCATGGATGTACATGCATGACAAAAAAGCGACCTACTGTGACAAACACGTATCATCACGGAAGTGTATTTTTTGTAGTTATTTAAGTCTGAATATACTTTCATTTTCTGACCGTGGTAGATCCAAAATTATTATGCCAACTTGTGAAACTTGTTTTTCCATCACATAGTTATTTCAGATCTTTCTCTTCAATATCAATGTAGGCGGTTTAACTTTAGAAAATGATAACCCGCCAGGTACCATTAGTCCCCTCTTAAACCGCCAATCGCTTGGCATTTTACCTCTGACAACATTGATATCCGGTTCATCAATTTTGCATGCTTCAACACTTTCCATCTCCTAACCTGCAATGCTTTATGTTTGTCAATCACGAATCTTAATCCAGCACAAACCTTCCTTCAGGTTGTCAAAGAAATGGCCAAGTCTTTTTATGCCTGCAACTGGGTTCCGTCCCGGATTACGGAAGAAGATCTGAATGGCTATGTTGCAACTGGTGCTTTACCCAAACAGAGTGAAATCCATTGGAGAGCTCCCGGTCCAGAGAATCCTCCTGAGCCCAAGGATGGAAAAATAATTGTGTTTGTTGATCATTTGAGCCGCTGTTTTAAACCGCCCGGACCAATTTTTTTTCGTGATGTGCTTGCTAGCTTCCAACTCCACCCTCAAGATATTGGACCTAACTCTGTGTCCAATATTTGTAATTTTCAAGTGTTTTGCGAGGCTTATCTACAAGAAGAGCCAACCGTTGAATTGTTCAGAGACTTCTTCTATTTAAACCGCCGTACTAAATTTGCAGATGGGCCCAATATTGAACTTGGCGGTGTTTCAATTCAAAAAAGGAAAGATGTCAGCTTCCCTCACGCCAAGCATCACAGTCACCCCAAGGATTGGAACCAGACTTGGTTCTATTGCAAAGATACGTCCCCAGATGACGAGAATCCTCTGCCGGGTTATCGTGCTCACCGTCTTACCAATACACATCCATTTCCCCAAAGGCTGACTGCAAAAGAATGGGCCAAATATGCACCACAGCTTGCAAAGCTCGGAGCCTTTGTGGCTAATGGTTTAACAAGCCTTGACTTTGTTCGTTGCTGGATATCTTGGGGAATTTTGCCTTTAAGACGTCGCCCTGGTTTAATGTGCGAGTACACAGGGGATTTGAAAGACCCTCAATGACACACTGACATTCAGTTAACTGATGCTGAAATTACGGAAGCTGTCAAAAAGATACTAGATGAACTGGTGGCTGTCTGCAGCAAAACATGGCTTAGTCCCTTTTGTGTTTCAAACAAACCGCCAGCTGTAAGAATTGCATAACCCCTGTTTTAACCTGATATTCTTAACCCTTCTGTCGTGGAATTGTCACGACAGATGTCCTAGTGTGAGGACTTAGTCATGAGGCCAACGCATCTATGTGGTTGCTTGAGAGGGGTTGAGCAGAATCGAGAGACACAACAGAAGACAAGGATTTAGACAGCTTCGGGCCCCGGGAAACATCATCCGGTAACAACCCTACATGCTGTTTGTGGCTAGGTCTCATTATCATCACGAGGGAGTCGCCGTAAACTGGCTCTCCTAGTTATGTGTAACCCTTAAGATTCTCTCTCCCCCCTTTGGGGTTCCCTGCCCCTCCTTATATATGTTGAAGGGGAGGGTTACATGTAGAGTCCAACTCGGATTAAGACATAAACTATTTTGACTTCTCTTCCAGGGATCGAGAAGTTTGCAATTTTTCGGATGAAAATAACCGGCTTTAAAGGATTCACATCAATCACAAATTCATCAGTCAAAGATCAAAGGAGTTTTTCAGCGATGGATTAGAGAAAGTTGAGATCAAGAGGAGTTAGGGTTACGCTGCCATCCAACGGTTTATTTGGTGGATGATGAGTCACCGAGATCAAAGGATTTTCTTAAAGAGGATGTGTCTGATCAAACCGCTGCTATTGCATGTGCCTGCACTAAACTCCAAATCGGAGAAAACAAAATCAAGCAAAGATGATACATCCATTTTTCATCATGCTTTTATATCGATATTTATTGCATTATGGGCTGTTATTACACATTATGTGACAATACTTATGCCTATTCTCTCTTATTTTACAAGGTTTACATAAAGAGGAAGAATGCCAGCAGCTAGAATTCTAGGCTGGAAAAGGAGCAAATATTAGAGACCTATTCTGCACAGCTCCAAAAGTCCTGAAACTTCATGGAAGTTATTTCCAGAATATATAAAAAATATTGAGCGCAAGAAGTACCAGAGGGGGGCCACCCACCAGCCACGAGCGTGGGGGCGTGCCCTAGCCCCTGGGCACGCCCCCCTGCCTCGTGGATACCCATCTTCTGCTATATGGAGTCTTTCGTCGAGAAAAAAATCATAAGCAAGCTTTCGGGACGAGACTCCGCCGCCACGAGGCAGAACCTTGGCGGAACCAATCTAGGGCTCCAGCGGAGCAGTTCTGCCGGGGAAACTTCCCTCCGGGAGGGGGAAATCATCACCATCGTCATCACCAACGATCCTCTCATTGGGAGGGGGTCAATCTCCATCAACATCTTCACCAACACCATCTTATCTCAAACCCTAGTTCATCTCTTGTATCCAATCTTTGTATCCAAACCTCAGATTGGTACTTGTGGGTTGCTAGTAGTGTTGACTACTCCTTGTAGTTGATGCTAGATGGTTTACTTCGTGGAAGATCATATGTTCAGATCCATTATGCATATTAATACGCCTTTGATTATGAACATGAATATGCTTAGTGAGTAGTTACGTTTGTTCCTGAGGACATGGGAGAAGTCTTGCTATTAGTAGTCATGTGAATTTGGTATTCGTTTGATATTTTGATGAGGTGTATGTTGTCATCCCTCCAGTGGGTCATGTGAACGTCGACTACATGACACTTCACCATTGTTTGGGCCTAGAGGGAGGCATTGATAAGTAATAAGTAGATGATGGGTTGCTAGAGTGACAAAATCTTAAACCCTAGTTTATGCGTTGCTTCATAAGGGACTGATTTGGATCCATTTGTGTCAGGACCCCGATTCCAAGTCACATCGATCTAGCCGGTAACACCTCATATCACTTTGCGGCCTCACGCACGGTATTCCCACGGGTGTCTCCTTACCATGGCTCGGGACCATTCGCGCCTTTTGACTCACGTATATGATAGTGTCGCTAGCATCCATATGACAGGGAACTCGGGCCGACATGACTAGTCGTGAACCCAAAGTGGCACTAACTTACGGAGACAGGCATACATGAATCAACATCGAGCATGTCGGTCAGCAGCGTGCAAATCCAGGCTGTAGCGCTGGGCTAACAGGACTCCGGGAACCCGGGCTGTAGCAGGCTAGGCAGGACTCCGGATGTCACCGCGTGACATTTCCCCAAAGGGACAGACACAGGAACGAAGTGAATCACATGCCGGCCAGTCAAGTGTTCCGGAGCAGTAGTGCTGGGTTAGCAGGACTCCCGTAAACCGGGCTTTAGCGGACTACTATGGCATCATGGAAGCACAAGACTACATTTCCCCATAAGAGAGGCTACCAGGGATAAACAACTAGGTTGTCGGATCCCACACATACTAAGCATTCCAATCATACAGACAATATGCTCAATATGTGCGAATACAACATGGCATCACAACATAACTCTATGACTCAAGTATTTATTAAATAGGCTCCGAGGAGCGAGATATTACAAACAAGGGTCTCATGACCCAACATACAGAGCATACAAGCAACAAGCACATGCGGAAGCTTAACTTGTCTGAGTACAGAAAACTACAAATGAAAAAGGCTAAGAAGCCTGACTATCTACAAGACCCTGCCAGGGCACAAGATCATAGCTGAGGTAACAAGATAAATGTCTAAGTCCACACGGAACTACTAGCGAGACCCTAGTTTCTCTGCAAAAACATAAAATAGGCAAACGTGAGTACAAGTGTACCCAGCAAGACTTACATCAGAACTAACTACATATGCATTGGTATCAACAAAGGGGTAGTGGAGTTTAACTGCAGCAAGCCAGCTTTGACTCAGTGGCTAACCTGAACTATGACTGCTAGCAACTCTTTTGAGGTGGCGCACATGAGTCCACATATTCACCATTCAATACACCACTATGGATCCGCTCCCGTCTCCCTACGAGAAGGCCATCCATAGCACTCACACTTATCCTGCAAGTTTTAGGGTATCCTCTTCAAGTTATCTATGAACTGTACAGGCATCCCAGAAGTCCTTTACCACGGACACGGCTATTCGAATAGATATTTATAACCCTGAAGGGGTGTACTTCTTCATACATGCTCTCGCCACTTACCACCATGTACACGTCATGTATCTCGGCAACATTCAAGCGGAAGCCTGGCGAGGGAGTCGGCCACGACCTCACTAACCACACAAGTCTCTAGTCCAGGTTTATCGCCTATTCAGGTTCCATCCGCGAGGAGATCCGGCTGGAATTTCGCTCACAGCCCCAAACGATGTGTGCAGGGTTCCCGAGACACCAAATGGGCGCCCGGTACACCGTGCCACGGTGTATCTACCGCATCATAGCCCACCCCTAGGGTCAGCGCTACGCACGGCCGCCAACACATATCCTACAAACACCAGAAACTAGTTGCAACTCCTGGACAGAGGGCAAGGGCAGTTAATAAGTCGAGAGGGTCCATTGGTTTCGGGCCCAATGCATGGCAGTAGCTGTTCATGGATCACCAACACAGAACTCAGTTCCTGAGAACGGTGTCAATGACACAACCCACCATGTACTCCTACATGGCCTCTCACCGCTACCTTTACCAAATCGTGTTCACACACTTAGCTCTCAATAGTAGGACATGTTCACACACCTTCGATTCATCCCCGATGAATCAGACCTGACTCAACTCTAAGCAGTAGCAGGCATGACAAAGAAGCATGAATGAGTAGGCACATCAGGGCTCAAACAACTCCTACTCATGCTAGTGGGTTTCATCTATTTACTGTGGCAATGGCAGGTCATGCAGAGGAAAGGGGTTCAACTACCACAACATGTAATAGTTGAATCGTTGTTGTCCTAATGCAGTAAAAGAGAGCAGGAGCGAGAGAGTGGGATTGTATCGGAATGAAAAAGGGGGTTTTGCTTGCCTGGCACTTCTGAAGATAGTATAGCTCTTCATCGGTGTCATCGAACTCATTGTCGAAACCACATCTATCGAGAGGGGACAACTTCCGGCAATAAAGAAGGAAACACAGTCAATGCAATGCAACAATATGATGCATGTTCATGACATGGCAATATGCTGTTGATTGAACTAATGCAACTAGCAACCATATTAAATGAAGTTGGTTTGAACCCTAGGTTCAAATTCAAACCCCATAAGTGCTTTCTTAAATGCCATTCAATTGAATTGTCCTAAACAGAGGATATAAGTTTCTCTAACATGCATGCAAATGCCATAAACAGATTCTTTGGATTTTTCTGATCATTTTTCATATATAATTTGTTTCATTTGGAGTTACGGTTGAATTACTATGAATTTTTGAAGTTTAAACTAATTTCTAGAATTTCCTGAATAAGAATAAATCCAGAAAAAGGTTAACTGCGTCAGCATGACGTCATTGTGACGTCAGAAGGTCAACAGACCGGGTCCAGGTCAAACCTGACCAGTGGGGTCCACTGGTCTGTGAGACAGAAACTAATCCCGCATTGACTATGGCTTTGACCCGCTGCGGGGCCCGCTGTCAGCGTCTAATGGTGGTCCAGCTGGCGGGGTTAGTGCTAATGGCGAGGCCACGTCGGCCCTCACCGCAGTTTGGCCGGCGGTGACCAAAACTGCGGCAGAAACTCATCGGAGAAGCACGACCGGCGGCGGCTGGATCCGCGGAGACCACTGGGGCATAGCCCGTGCTCTCCCGCATCCAGAGAGGCAGGTGGGTGGCTGCGGGGGTGCCGGAGCTCGCCGGAACAGAGCTCGTAGCGGCGGCCGGAGCTCGGCTCGAGCGGGCGCACGACTCCAGGGCACGGGGAAGCCGTATGAGGTGTGCCACGGCCACCTGGGTCCTCTTGGAGCTCGTCTATGTGCTCGGATGCGGCATACGCTAGGTAGAACGACGGCGGTGACATGGCCGTGCGGCGGCGAGCTTCACGCACGGCGGCTCTAGTGGTGGAGGACGTGCGGGGCGTCGAGAATAGAGGCGGAACGAAGAGGGGCTCACCCCAGTTCCAGCAGAGGCGACGAGGAGGGCGGGGACGCGCCATGGCCGGCGAATTGTCGGAGACGGCGCCGGTGCCGAAGCTTGCAGACGATGCCGATGGCGGTGCTTTGAGGTCTCCTGGCTCACATGGCTCGGTGGAGAGGATGACGACGATGTGGCGGAGGTCTCGGGCACGTCAGAGGGGCGAGGAGGAGGCGGTGGCCGCGGCAACGACAAGCGGCGGCGGCGGTTGAACTCGGGCGCGAGAGGGAGAGAGAGCGGAAGAGGGGAGAAGCACGGGAGAGAGTGATAGAGTCAGGGGTTGGCGCGTGGCATCTCCCAGAGGTGTCCGGGCAAGCAGGCAGAGAGGAGGTGGCCAGGGCGCGTGCCCACGTGCGGCGACCACACGCGCGCGTCCTCCTGGCAGGAGCTTGAGGACGGTGGCGCTGGTGGGCTGGGCTGGCCAACTGGGCCGGCCGGGTGGGCTTTGGTGGGCGCCAGGTAAGTTCCAGGTGAGCCTATGTTCTTTTCCTATTTATATTTCTCTTTTCTATTTTCTGTAATTGTGTTTGGCTTTATTAAAAATACTTGGGCACACTCAAAAATCGCCAAACTGCTCATGGCCAGTGTTTGGAATATATCCAACATGGAACATTTCAGTTTAGGATTATTTGGACATTTTAAATATTTTATAGTATTTAAGTGCCCAAATTCAAATAGAGTATGATTTAATTTAGAGCCCAAATATGTCATGGAAAAATGTGCATCACCTCTGGTTACTGTTTCCAGCATTTTCCAAAAATGATGAACATTTTTGAAAGCCATTTGGATTTACTGAAAATATTTTAGTTGAACCTAGTGAATTCCTTTGATGCTAGGGTTTAGGCGATCCCCATTTCAAGTTTCAAACAAATATAGACATGATGCAAGGATGGTTATGAAACTAATTACAATCAAACTATAGGGTTGTGACAACTCACCCCCACTAATCAGGAATCTCGTCCCGAGATTCAGGTCGTGAGGTGAGAAGACAAAAGGGACACAAGACCAACACAATCTTCGCGATCCAGGGTGCACTCCATAGGAATGTTGATTTGATCACCTTCATTGTCTCAAAGTCTTGCTCCAGGAACTCCTACCAACATGACAACGAGAGGGAAAAGAAACACTAGAAGGATTGATCTTCTCAAAGATCGAGCAGCTCAGGATTAACTCACGGAATGAGACATAGATACATCTCACGAGCTGAGACACGAATCACACACTAGGAGTGATGGAAAGAGGTAGATGACAAGGTTTTACGGGTAGGCAAAAATCTCACGCTGAAGAGGGTGGGGCAAAATCTCAAGATAGTGATGAAATAATTGCCATGATTTCATAATTGGGCTCCTTAGGGGAGGTGACTCGTAGAATTTTCCCTTAAATGGCAAAAAGAATTACTTTTGATATCTAGATCATTGAAACTCTTTATACCAGCCTAAGGCAATCACAATCGATCGTTTGGCGGAGTTCATAGGAATGGCATATCCGGATTCGAATGGATGATGTGGACTACCTTGTTGAAGACAACGCAATGGATGACTTTTGCTTATCACCGGAAATGGATGGGACCCATGACAGGACCAATTTTTAAGATGATCCTGGACAGCAACTGCTGAGAAGGGCATCCCATGGAAAATTGGCACGATGGGGTGCAAGCTGGGAACAAAATGCAAATGTTGGGAATGTTCCAACCATCATATTTGCCTGAGATTCAGATCTGGTTGGTGTCAGGATATTCCAGACTCATCAAGTCTAGAAAGAAAAATGAAGGTTTGCAACACAAATCAACGAGATGACGTTGCGAGATTCTCGGGGAATGAACTACGATAGTAAGATCCAAAACATGAGTCGATTCTGCTACAAGCATGTGAACACGTTGTCCTAGACAAGCATGGCCACTTGGTAGTCTTACAACGAAACACTACCGAGTTCAGGAGGGAACCATCAACGAGGATATCGAAGTCCTTGCGTAAGTCTAGCTCCTAAGAAGAAACTTCTTCTCCTTGAATAAACCAATCACTGGCTTGGTGTGCTAGGAACACATATGGAGTGGAGGTAATTAATCTACCAAACCATAGAATACTTCGCACATATGCATGACTGATTTGGGATGATTTCAAGGGAAACAAAACAAACCTTTCTCAAATTCATGGCGGCAACTTACACCTAGTGCACGTGAACTTGGAGAAAGTCACTTCTTTCATCCAAGTATAAGCTTCATGAACGGAACACGAAGGTATTGCTTACAAGGTTTTCAACACTAGGTTGATGTTCAACATGAATCATGGGGGAGACAAAATGCTGCTGATGGGCTCAACAACAACTCATCAGAATTTTCCATATCACTGGACTTCCACCATCATGTGTACACGGTGATAGCATTGGTCAGACCAAAAGATGTAATGGTTTATGCTCGAGGGATCAACCACGAGTAAGACAACATTACGAAAGTCGTTGGTTCTGATTTGACTTGACGATAGCCCATACTCAAGTCAAAGTCTTGACAAGGCAATAGATCCAACAACTGATCGCAAGGAAAAATCAATGGAGATATCATCTTTCTTCAACAGACACACACGCACAAAAGATATCCCTTAACATTAACTAAGTCAGACAAGCTTTTATCTTCCAACTCTCCAAGTTGTTGTTTAGCTTAACCAACTAGCTCAGGGTATCTGACACAGATTCTTGGAGAAAGGGTGGCTTACAAGAAAACCAACTTGATCATGAGCTCAACATAATAGTAGGGAAACAACCTGGTGATACTTCCGAGAAGATATTCAGAAAATCACGAACCACCGATATGTTACTACAATCGAGAACATTCTTGCTTTTCAGGGCAAGACGATGGGACCAAGAAAGTGATGGATTGCCAAAATCCTATCTCATTGATCGAAGAGTGCACCGAAAATAAGGACTAGGTAGCACGATCAATCCTAGAATAGTGTTTCGATAACCAACACGCTAAGAAAGATATTAGTGTCCATTAACTACCAAGCAACACGGTTGCTAGGAGTATTGATTTCACACATCATGGTTCACTTGTCGGCATTCCGGTTGCGACAACACGGGACCGATGAATGAAAATGATGGCAAGAGGTATCACTGCGTCAAGAATTCATGAGAGATGGTGCAATTCTCATGACAATCCTGACATAAAGGGGGTAATACTCCAGGGTAGAACAGAGCAAAAGCTGGATTGGCATTTGATCTGCAGAACACAACTACTTTGACCCAATCCCGGATATGGATGAGGTACTGGAGTTTGTTTCTCCTAGTCATTCTGAAATAGAATGGCTTAACGGACCATAAGAATAATAAACATCGATAACACAGATGCACAATTACTCCTGACTATCAATTGATAGACGATGGTCGAAATACAAATGAAGAGGGACAAAGAGGACATATATCTTTCTGAGTTGTTGATGCATAGATTAATTTGTCGAACCAAGTTCAACAGGTTTCTTCCAGATAACCCATGCAAAAAGGTAGAACTGACAGAATCACAATTATGAATGGAGAACTCCTCAAGATTACTCTGATTGTGATATTTTGGTTCCAAGAACTTCTGCCTTAATGGTTCATGGTATTTGGAAGGAAGAAATACCACGGACCTCGAGGACTATCGCAGGGTTACTAATATCCTAAAGGAACGAGCAAACACTATCAACAGGAGGTAAGTAGGGTGAATCTCGGTTTCAAGAACCCAGGAATAGAATACCTACTACTAAATGGCATCACGGGATGCTTTCGAGAATGGTGGCCAGAATCATCACACCGGAACACAAAACATGGCTAGACTACTAGGTGACTCCCTAGAACACCTAGGGTCATAATAATAGCTCCAACATATATGTCGAGGCAACAGAGTACCTCAACTCACCGATTAGTGTGGTTGAACTGGCCCAAAGGGACATCGGGAACGGAAAGAAGGGATTTGCAAATGCATCAGACTATTTAGAGACCTGGAATGACTCGGACAACATAACGGCTATGAATGCTCAAAAAGATGTGAGACATCATATAAAATGGTGGCATAACCACTCAATATCAAGGTTCCGAGGCCATATATGAACATACAGAAGCAGTAGAAACTGAACTGGGCTTGAATCCATCAATCCTATGAGTCTACGGATTAGTAACACGTCATCCTGATAGATAGATGAGAAGGCCTAGTTTCTTAACCCCATAGAAAAGAAGAGGTTGACTCAGATCAGAAGGGCATAAGGTATAAGGAGTAAAAAGAGCCTTACGTTCCCTTCCACAATCAATTCCCTTATATAGCTAAAGCATTTCTAGACTCAACTTCGAGCAGTTTGGCTTGGTAATCCTATAGGCATTCAGGCTCTGATACCAACGCTGTCAGGACCCCGATTCCAAGTCACATCGATCTAGCCGGTAACACCTCATATCACTTTGCGGCCTCACGCACGGTAATCCCACGGGTGTCGCCTTACCATGGCCCGGGACCGTTTGCGCCTTTTGACTCACGTATATGATAGTGTCGCTAGCATCCATATGACAGAGAACCCGGGCCGACATGACTAGTCGTGAACCCAAAGTGGCACTAACTTATGGAGACAGGCATACATGAATCAACATTGAGCATGTCGGTCAGTAGCGTGCGAATCCGGGATGTAGCGCTGGGCTAACAGGACTCCGGGAACCCGGGCTGTAGCAGGCTAGGCAAGACTCTGGATGTCACCGCGTAACATTTCCCCGAAGGGACAGACACAGGAACGAAGTGAATCACATGCTGACCAGTCAAGTGTTCCGGAGTAGTAGTGCTGGGCTAGCAGGACTCCAGTGAACCGGGCTGTAGCGGACTACTATGGCATCATGGAAGCACAAGACTACATTTCCCCATAAGAGAGGCTAACAGGGATAAACAACTAGGTTGTCGGATCCCACACATACCAAGCATTCCAATCATACACACAATATGCTCAATATGTGCGAATACAACATGGCACCACAACATAACTCTACGACTCAAGTATTTATTAAATAGGCTCCGAGGAGCAAGATATTATAAACATGGGTCTCATGACCCAACATACAGAGCATACAAGCAACAAGCACATGCAGAAGCTTAACTTGTCTGAGTACAGACAACTACAAATGAAAAAGGCTGAGAAGCCTGACTATCTACAAGACCCTGCCGGGGCACAAGATCGTAACTGAGGTAACAAGCTAAACGTCGAAGTCCACACGGAACTACTAGCGAGACTGTAGTCTCTCTACAAAAACATAAAATAGGCAAACGTGAGTACAGATGTACCCAGCAAGACTTACATCAGAACTAACTACATATGCATCGGTATCAACAAAGGGGTAGTGGAGTTTAACTGCAGCAAGCCAGCTTTGACTCAGTGGCTAACCTGAACTACGACTGCTAGCAACTCTTTTGAGGTGGCACACATGAGTCCACATATTCACAATTCAATACAACACTATGGATCCGCTCCCGTCTCCCTACGAGAAGGCCATCCATAGCACTCACACTTATCCTGCGAGTTTTAGGGTATCCTCTTCAAGTTATCTATGAACTATACAGGCAACCCAGAAGTCCTTTACCGCGGACACGGCAATTCTAATAGATCATTTATAACCCTGCAGGGGTGTACTTATTCACACACGCTCTCGCCACTTACCACCATGTACACGTCGTGTATCTCGGCAACCTTTAAGCAGAAGCCTGGCGAGGGACTCGGCCACGACCTGACTAACCACACAAGTCTCTAGTCGAGGTTTATCGCCTATTCGAGTTCCATCCGCGAGGAGATCCGGCCGGAGTTTTGCTAACAGCCCCAAACGATGTGTGCAGGGTTCCCGAGACACCAAACGGGCACCCGGTATACCGTGCCACGGTGTATCTACCGCATCATAGCCCACCCCTAGGGTCAGCGCTACGCACGGCCACCAACACATATCCTAAAAACACC
Source organism: Triticum urartu (assembly GCF_003073215.2). Classification (NCBI taxonomy): domain Eukaryota; kingdom Viridiplantae; phylum Streptophyta; class Magnoliopsida; order Poales; family Poaceae; genus Triticum; species Triticum urartu. The sequence goes on along the minus strand of NC_053022.1, from coordinate 91,965,771 downwards.
AGAAACTAGTTGCAACTCCTGGACAGAGGGCAGGGGCAGTTAATAAGTCGAGAGGGTCCATTGGTTTCGGGCCCAATGCGTGGTAGTAGCTGTTCATGGATCACCAACACAGAACTCAGTTCCTGAGAACGGTTTCAATGAGACAACCCACCATGTACTCCTACATGGCCTCTCGCCACTACCTTTACCAAATCGTGTTCACACACTTAGCTCTCAACAGTAGGACATGTTCACAAACCTCCGATTCATCCTGATGAATCAGACCTGACTCAACTCTAAGCAGTAGCAGGCATGACAAACAAGCATGAATCAGTAGGCACATCAGGGCTCAAACAACTCCTACTCATGCTAGTGGGTTTCATCTATTTACTGTGGCAATGACAGGTCATGCAGAGGAAAGGGGTTCAACTATCGCAGCATGTAATAGTTGAATCGTTGTTGTCCTAATGCAGTAAAAGAGAGCAGGAGCGAGAGAGTGGGATTGTATCGGAATGAACAAGGGGGTTTTTCTTGTCTGGCACTTCTGAAGATAGTATAGCTCTTCATCGGTGTCATCGAACGCATTGTCGAAACCACATCTATCGAGAGGGGACAACTTCCGGCAATAAAGAAGGAAACACAGTCAATGCAATGCAAAAATATGATGCATGTTCATGACATGGCAATATGTTGTTGATTGAACTAATGCAACTAGCAACCATATTAAATGAAGTTGGTTTGAACCTAGGTTAGAATTCAAACCTCATAAGTGCTTTCTTAAATGCCATTTAATTGAATTGTCCTAAACAGAGGATATAAGTTTCTCTAACATGCATGCAAATGCCATAAACAGATTCTTTGGATTTTTCTGATCATTTTTCATATATAATTTGTTTCATTTGGAGTTACGGTTGAATTACTATGAATTTTTGAAGTTTAAACTAATTTCTAGAATTTCCTGAATAAGAATAAATCCAAAAAAAGGTTAACTGCGTCAGCATGACGTCATTGTGACGTCAGAAGGTCAACAGACCGGGTCCAGGTCAAACCTGACCAGTGGGGTCCACTGGTCTGTGAGACAGAAACTAATCCCGCGTTGACTACGGCTTTGACCCGCTGCGGGGCCCGCTATCAGCGTCTAATGGTGGTCCAGCTGGCGGAGTTAGTGCTAATGGCGAGGCCACGTCGGCCCTCACCGGAGTTTGGCCGGCGGCGACCAAAACTGCGGCAGAAACTCGTCGGAGAAGCGCGACCGGCGGCGGCTGGACGCGCGGAGACCACCGGAGCGTAGCCCGTGCTCTCCCACATCTAGAGAGGCAGGTGGGTGGCTGCGGGGGTGCCGGAGCTCGCCGGAACAGAGCTCGCGGCGACGGCCGGAGCTCAGCTCGAGCGGGCGCACGACTCCAAGGCACAGGGAAGCCGTATGAGGTGTGCCACGGCCTCCTGGGTCCTCTTGGAGCTCGTCTACGAGCTCGGATGCGGCATACGCCAGGCAGAACGACGGCGGCGACATGGCTGTGTGGCGGCGAGCTTCACACACGGCGGCTCTAGTGGTGGAGGACGTGCGGGGCGTCGAGAATAGAGGCGGAACGGAGAGGGGCTCACCCCAGTTCCAGCAGAGGCGACGAGGAGGGCAGGACACGCCATGGCCTGCGAATCGTCGGATACGGCACCGGTGCCGAAGCTTGGAGACGATGCCGATGGCGGTGCTGTGAGGTCTCCCTGCTCGCATGGCTCGGTGGAGAGGACGATGACAATGTGGCGGAGGTCTCGGGCATGTCAGAGGGGCGAGGAGGAGGCGGTGGCCGCGGCAACGACGAGCGGCGGCGGCAGTTGCACTCGGGCGCGAGAGGGCGAGAAAGCGGAAGAGGGGAGAAGCACGGGAGAGAGTGAGAGAGTCAGGGGCTGGCGCGTGGCATCTCCCAGAGGTGTCCGGGCAAGCAGGCAGGGAGGAGGTGGCCAGGGCGCGTGCCTGCGCGCGGCGACCACACGCGCGTGTCCTCCTAGCAGGAGCTTGAGGACGGTGGCGCTGGTGGGCTGGGCTGGCCAACTGGGCCGGCCAGGTGGGCTTTGGTGGGCGTCTGGTAAGTTCCAGGTGAGCCTCTGTTCTTTTCCTATTTTTATTTCTCTTTTCTATTTTCTGTAATTGTGTTTGGCTTTATTAAAAATACTTAGGCACACTCAAAAATCACCAAACTGCTCATGGCCAGTGTTTGGAATATATCCAACATAGAACATTTCAGTTTAGGATTATTTGGACATTTTAAATATTTTATAGTATTTAAGTGCCCAAATTCAAATAGAGTATGATTTAATTCAGATCCCAAATATGTCATGGAAAAATGTGCATCACCTCTGGTTACTGTTTCCAGCATTTTCCAAAAATGATGAACATTTTTGAAAGCAATTTGGATTTGCTGAAAATATTTTAGTTGAACCTAGTGAATTCCTTTGATGCTAGGGTTTAGGCGATCCCCATTTCAAGTTTCAAACAAATATAGACATGATGCAAGGATGCTTATGAAACTAATTACAATCAAACTATAGGGCTGTGACAACTCACCCCCACTAAGCAGGAATCTCGTCCCGAGATTTAGGACATGAGGTGAGAAGACAAAAGGGACACAAGACCAACACAATCTTCGCGATCCAGGATGCACTCCATAGGAATGTTGATTTGATCACCTTCATTGTCTCGAAGTCTTGCTCCAGGAACTCCTACCAACATGACAACGAGAGGGAAAAGAAACACTAGAAGGATCGATCTTCTCAAAGATCGAGCAGGTCAGGATTAACTCACGGAATGAGACATAGATACATCTCACGAGCTGAGACGCGAATCACACACTAGGAGTGATGGAAAGAGGCAGATGACAAGGTTTTACTGGGTAGGCAAAAATCTCACGCTGAAGAGGGTGGGGCAAAATCTCAAGATAGTGATGAAATAATTGCCATGATTTCATAATGGGGCCCCTTAGGGGAGGTGACTCGTAGAATTTTCCCTTAAGTGGCAAAAAGAATTACTTTTGATATCTAGACCATTCAAACTCTTTATACCAGCCTAAGGCAATCACAATCGATCGTTTGGCGGAGTTCAAAGGAATGCCATATCCGGATTCGAATGGATGATGTGGACTACCTTGTTGAAGACAACGCAATGGATGACTTTTGCTTATCACCGGAAATGGACGGGACCCATGACAGGACCACTTTTGAAGATGATCCTAGACAACAACTGCTGAGAAGGGCATCCATGGAAAATTGGCATGATGGGGTGCAAGCTGGGAACAAAATGAAAATGTTGGGAATGTTCCAACCATCATATCTTCCTGAGATTCAGATCTGGTTGGTGTCAGGATATTCCAGACTCATCAAGTCTAGAAAGAAACATGAAGGTTTGCAACACAAATCAACGAGATGACGTTGCGAGATTCTCGGGGAATGAACTACAATAGTAAGATCCAAAACAAGAGCCGGTTCTGCTACAAGCATGTGAACACGTTGTCCTAGACAAGCATGGCCACCTGGTAGTCTTACAACGAAACACTACCGAGTTCAGGAGGGAACCATCAACGAGGATATCGAAGTCCTTGCGTAAGTCTAGCTCCTAAGAAGAAACTTCTTCTCCTTGAACAAACCAATCAGTGGCTTGGTGTGCTAGGAACACATATGGAGTGGAGGTAATTAATCTACCAACCCATAGAATACTTCGCACATATGCATGGCTGATTTGGGATGATTCCAATGGAAGCAAAACAAAACTTTCTCAAATTCATGGCGGCAACTTACACCTAGTGCACGTGAACTTGGAGAAAGTCACTTCTTTCATCCAAGCATAAGCTTCATGAACGGAACACGAAGGCATTGCTGACAAGGTTTTCAACACTAGGTTGATGTTCAACATGAATCATGGGGGAGACAAAATGCTGCTGATGGGCTCAACAACAACTCATCAGAATTTTCCATATCATTGGACTTCCCCCATCATGTGAACACGGCGATAGCATTGGTTAGACCAAAAGATGTAATGGTGTATGCTCGAGGGATCAACCACGAGTAAGACAACATTACGAAAGTCGTTGGTTCTAATTTGACTTGACGATAGCCCATACTCAAGTCAAAGTCCTGACAAGGCAATAGATGCAACAACTGATCACGAGGACCAATCAATGGAGATATCATCTTTCTTCAACAGACACACACGCACAAAAGATATCCCTTAACATGAACTAAGTTAGACAAGCTTTTATCTTCCAACTCTCCAAGTTGTTGTTTAGCTTAACCAACTAGCTCAGGGTATCCGACACAGATTCTTGGAGAAAGGGTGGCTTACAAGAAAACCAACTTGATCACGAGCTCAACATAACAGTCGGGAAACAACCTGGTGATACTTCCGAGAAGATATTCGGAAAATCACGAACCACCGATATGTTACTAAATTCGAGAACATTCTTGCTTTTCAGGGCAAGACGATGGGACCAAGAAAATGATGGATTGCCAAAATCTTATCTCATTGATCGAAGAATGCACCGAAAATAAGGACAAGGTAGCACGATCAATCCTAGAATAGTGTTTCGATAACCAACACGCTAAGAATTATATTATTGTCCATTAACTACCAAGCAACACGGTTGCTAGGAGTATTGATTTCACACATCATGGTTCACTTGCCGGCATTCCGGTTGCGACAACACGGGATCGAGGAATGAAAATGATGGCAAGAGGTATCACTGCACCAAGAATTCATGAGAGATGGTGCAATTCTCATGACAATCCTGACATAAAGGGGGTAATACTCTAGGGTAGAATGGAGCAAAAGCTGGATTGGCATTTGATCTGCAGAACACAACTACTTTGACCCAATCCCGGATATGGATGAGGTACTGGAGTTTGTTTCTCCTAGTCATTCTGAAATAGAATGGCTTAACGGACCATAAGAATAATAAACATCGATAACACGGATGCACAATTACTCCTGACTATCAATTGATAGACGATGGTCAGAATACAAATGAAGAGGGACAACTCAAGAGGACATATATCTTTCTAAGTTGTGGATGCATAGATTAATATGTCGAACCAAGTTCAACAGGTTTCTTCCAGATAACCCATGCAGAAAGGTAGAACTGACAGAATCACAATTATGAATGGAGAACTCCTCAAGATTACTCTGATTGTGATATTTTGGTTCAAAGAACTTCTGCCTTAACGGTTCATGGTATTTGGAAGGAAGAAATACCACGGACCTCGAGGACTATCGCAGGGTTACTAATATCCTAAAGGAACGAGCAAACACTATCAACAGGAGGTAAGCAGGGTGAACCTCGGTTTTAAGAACCCAGGAATAGAATACCTACTACTAAATGGCATCATGGGATGCTTTCGAGAATGGTGGCCAGAATCATCACACTGGAACATAAAACATGGCTAGATTACTAGGTGACTCCCTAAAACACCTAGGGTCATAATAATAGCTCCAACATATATGTTGAGGCAACAGAGTACCTCAACTCACCGATTAGTGTGGTTGAACTGGCCCAAAGGGACATTGGGAATGGAAAGAAGGGATTTGCAAATGCATCAGACTATTTAGAGACCTGGAATGACTCGGACAGCATAATGGATGTAAATGCTCAAAAAGATCTGACACATCATGCAAAATGGTGGCATAACCACTCAATATCAAGGTTCTGAGGCCAGATATGAACATACATAAGTAGTAGAAACTGAACTGGGCTTGAATCCATCAATCCTATGAGTCTACGGATTAGTAACACGTCATCCTGATAGATAGATGAGAAGGCCTAGTTTCTTAACCCCGTAGAAAAGAAGAGGTTGACTCAGATCAGAAGGGCATAAGGTATAAGGAGTAAAAAGAGCCTTACATTCCCTTCCACAATCAAATCCCTTATATAATAAAGCATTTCTAGACTCAACTTCGACCAGTTTGGCTTGGTAATCCTACAGGCAGTCAGGCTCTGATACCAACGCTATCAGGACCCCGATTCCAAGTCACATCGATCTAGCCGGTAACACCTCATATCACTTTGCGGCCTCACGCATGGTATTCCCACCGGTGTCGCCTTACCATGGCCCGAGACCGTTTGCGCCTTTTGACTCACGTATATGATAGTGTCGCTAGCATCCATATGACAGAGAACCCGGGGCGACATGACTAATCTTGAACCCAAAGTGGCACTAACTTACGGAGACAGGCATACATGAATCAACATCGAGCATGTCGGTCAGCAGGCTAACAGGACTCCGGGAACCCGGGCTGTAGTAGGCTAGGAAGGACTCCGGGAACCCGGGCTGTAGTAGGCTAGGAAGGACTCCGGATGTCACTGCGTGACATTTCCCCGAAGGGACAGACACAAGAACGAAGTGAATCACATGTCGGCCAGTCAAGTGTTCCGGAGCAGTAGTGTTGGGCTAGCAGGACTCCGGTGAACCGGCCTGTAGCGGACAACTATGGCATCACGGAAGCACAAGACTACATTTCCCCATAAGAGAGGCTACCAGGGATAAACAACTAGGTTGTCGGATCCCACACATACCAAGCATTCCAATCATACACACAATATGCTCAATATGTGCGAATACAACATGGCATCCCAACATAACTCTACGACTCAAGTATTACAAACATGGGTCTCATGACCCAACATACAGAGCATACAAGAAACAAGCACATGCGGAAGCTTAACTTGTCTGAGTACATACAACTACAAATGAAAAAGGCTGAGAAGCCTGACTATCTACAAGACCCTACCGGGGCACAAGATCGTAGCTGAGGTAACATGCTGAACATCGAAGTCCACACGGAACTACTAGCGAGACTGTACTCTCTATGCAAAAACATAAAATAGGAAAACGTGATTACAAATGTACCCAGCAAGACTTACATCAGAACTAACTACATATGCATCGGTATCAACAAAGGGGTAGTGGAGTTTAACTGTAGCAAGCCAGCTTTGACTCAGTGGCTAACCTGAACTACGACTGCTAGCAACTCTTTTGAGGTGGCGCACACGAGTCCACATATTCACCATTCAATACAACACTATGGATCCGCTCCCGTCTCCCTACAAGAAGGCCATCCATAGCACTCACACTTATCCTGCGAGTTTTAGGGTATCCTCTTCAAGTTATCTATGAACTGTATAGGCAACCCAGAAGTCCTTTTCCGCGGACACGGCTATTCAAATAGATCATTTATAACCCTGCAGGGGTGTACTTCTTCACACACGCTCTCGCCACTTACCACCATGTACACGTCGTGTATCTCGGCAACCTTCAAGCGGAAGCCTAGCGAGGGAGTCGGCCACGACCTGACTAACCACACAAGTCTCTAGTCCAGGTTTATCGCCTATTCGGGTTCCATCCACGAGGAGATCCGGCCGGAGTTTCGCTCATAGCCCCAAACGATGTGTGCAGGGTTCCCGAGACACCAAACGGGCGCCCGGTACACTGTGCCATGGTGTATCTACCGCATCATAGCCCACCCCTAGGGTCAGCGCTACACACGGCCGCCAACACATATCTTACAAACACCAGAAACTAGTTGCAACTCCTGGACAGAGGGCAAGGGCAGTTAATAAGTCGAGAGGGTCCATTGGTTTCGGGCCCAATGCGTGGTAGTAGCTGTTCATGGATCACCAACACAGAACTAGTTCCTGAGAACGGTTTCAATGAGACAACCCACCATGTACTCCTACATGGCCTCTCACCGCTACCTTTACCAAATCATGTTCACACACGTAGCTCTCAATAGTAGGACATGTTCACACACCTCCGATTCATCCCCGATGAATCAGACCTGACTCAATTCTAAGCAGTAGCAGACATGAAAAACAAGCATGAATGAGTAGGCACATCAGGGCTCAAACAATTCCTGCTCATGATAGTGGGTTTCATCTATTTACTGTGGCAATGACAGGTCATGCAGAGGAAAGGGGTTCAACTACCGCATCATGTAATAGTTGAATTGTTGTTGTCCTAATGCAGTAAAAGAGAGCAGCAGCGAGAGAGTGGGATTGTATCGGAATGAACAAGGGGTTTTTGCTTTCCTGGCACTTCTGAAGATAGTATAGCTCTTCATCGGTGTCATCGAAATCATCGTCGAAACCACGTCTATCGAGAGGGGACAACTTGCAGCAATAAAGAAGGAAACACAATCAATGCAATGCAGCAATATGATGCATGTTCATGACATGGCAATATGCCGTTGATTGAACTAATGCAACTAGCAACCATATTAAATGAAGTTGGTTTAAACCCTAGGTTCAAATTCAAACCCCATAAGTGCTTTCTTAAATGCCATTTAATTGAATTGTCCTAAACAGAGGATATAAGTTGCTCTAACATGCATGCAAATGCCATAAACAGATTCTTTGGATTATTTTGATCATTTTTCATATATAATTTGTTTCATTTGGAGTTACGGTTGAATTACTATGAATTTTTGAAGTTTAAACTAATTTATGGAATTTCCTGAATAAGTATAAATCCAGAAAAAGGTTAACTGCGTCAGGATGACGTCGTTGTGATGTCAGCAGGTCAACAGACCGGGTCCAGGTCAAACCTGACCAGTGGGGTCCATTGGTCAGTGAGACAGAAACTAATCCCGCGTTGACTACGGCTTTGACCCACTGCGGGGCCCACTATCAGCGTCTAATGGTGGTCCAGCTGGCGGGGTTAGTGCTAATGGCGAGGCCACGTCGGCCCTTGCTAGAGTTTGTCTGGCAGTGACCAAAACTGCGGTAGAAACTCGTCGGAGAAGCGCGACCGGCGGCAGCTGGACCCGCGGAGACCATCGGGGCATAGCTTGTGCTCTCCCGCATCCAGAGAGGCAGGTGGGTGGCTGCAGGGGTGCTGGAGCTCGCCGGAACAGAGCTCGCGGCGGCAGCCGGAGCTCGGCTCGAGCGGGCGCATGACTCCAGGGCACGGGGAAGCCGTATGAGGTGTGCCACGGCTTCCTGGGTCCTCTTGGAGCTCGTCTACGAGCTCGGATGCGGCATACGCTAGGCAGAACGACGGCGGCGACATGGCCGTGTGGCGGCGAGCTTCGCGCACGGCGGCTCTAGTGGTGGAGGACATGCGAGGCGTCAAGAATAGAGGTGGAACGGAGAGGGGCTCACCCCGGTTCCAGCAGAGGCGACGAGGAGGGCGGGGACGTGCCATGGCCGGCGAATCGTTGGAGACGGCGCCGGTGCCGAAGCTTGGAGACCATGCCGATGGCAGTGCTGTGAGGTCTCCCGGCTCGCATGGCTCGGTGGAGAGGACGACGACGATGTGGCGGAGGTCTCGGGCACGTCAGAGGGGCGAGGAGGAGGCGGTGGCCGCGGCAACGACGAGCCGCGGCGGTGGTTGCGCTCGGGCATGAGAGGGAGAGAGAGCGGAAGAGGGGAGAAGCACGGGAGAGAGTGAGAGAGTCAGGGGCTGGCGCGTGGCATATCCCAGAGGTGTCCGGGCAAGTAGGCAGAGAGGAGGTGGCCAGGGCGTGTGCCCGCGCGCGGCGACCACGCGCGCGCGTCCTCCTGGCAGGAGCTTGAGGATGGTGGCGCTGGTGGGCAGGGCTGGCCAACTGGGCCGGCCAGGTGGGCTTTGGTGGGCGCCAGGTAAGTTCCACGTGAGCCTCTGTTCTTTTCCTATTTTTATTTCTCTTTTCTCTTTTCTGTAATTGTGTTTGGCTTTATTAAAAATACTTAGGCACACTCAAAAATCATCAAACTGCTCATGGCCAGTGTTTCGAATATATCCAACATGGAACATTTCAGTTTAGGATTATTTGTACATTTTAAATATTTTATAGTATTTAAGTGCCCAAATTCAAATAGATTATGATTTAATTCAGAGCCCAAATAGGTCATGGAAATATGTGCATCACCTCTAGTTACTGTTTCCAGCATTTTCCAAAAATGATGTACATTTTTGAAAGCCATTTGGATTTACTGAAAATATTTTAGTTGAACCTAGTGAATTCCTTTGATGCTAGGGTTTAGGCGATCCCCATTTCAAGTTTCAAACAAATATAGACATGATGCAAGGATGCTTATGAAACTAATTGCAATCAAACTCTAGGGCTGTGACAACATGTTTCATGCTATGGTTAGGTTTACCTTAATACTTCTGTTGTAGTTGCGGATGCTTGCAATGGGGGTTAATCATAAGTGGGATGCTTGTGCAAGTAAGGACAACACCCAAGCACCGGTCCACCCACATATCAAATTATCAAAGTACCGAACGCGAATCATATGAACGTGATGAAAACTAGCTTGACGATAATTCCCATGTGTCCTCAGGAGCGCTTTTCTCTATATAAGAAATTGTCCAGGCTTGTCCATTGCTACAAAAAGGATTGGGCCATCTTGGTGCACTTTATTTACATTTGTTACTTGTTACTCGTTACCAATTACCTTATCATAAAACTATCTGTTACCGATAATTTCAGTGCGTGCAGAGAATACCTTGCTGAAAACCGCTTATCATTTCCTTCTGCTCCTCGTTGGGTTCGACACTCTTACTTATCGAAAGGACTAAGATAGATCCCCTATACTTGTGGGTCATCAAGACTCTTTTCTGGCGCCATTTCCGGGGAGTGAAGCGCCTTTGGTAAGGAAAAATTTATATAGTGTGCTGAAATTTACTATCACTTGTTACTATGGAAAGTAATCCTTTGAAGGGCTTGTTCGGGATATCTTCACCCCGACCGGTAGAGCAAATAGTTGCTCCTCAACCTACTGGACCTACTGAAAATGAGAATGTTTATTTTGAAATTCCTTCGGGTATGATAGAGAAACTGCTAGCTAATCCTTTTGCAGGAGATGGAACATTGCATCCCGATTTACACTTAATCTATGTGGATGAAGTTTGTGGATTATTTAAGCTTGCAGGTATGCCCGATGATGTTATCAAGAAGAAGGTCTTCCCTTTATCTTTGAAGCGAGATGCATTGACATGGTATAGGCTATGTGATGATATGGGATCATGGGACTATAAGCGATTGAAATTGGAATTCCATCAGAAGTTTTATCCTATGCATCTTGTTCATCGTGATCATAATTATATATATAATTTGTGGCCTCGTGAAGGAGAAAGCATCGCTCAAGCTTGGGGAGGCTTAATTCAATGTTATATTCATGGCGAAAGGGGGATGTGCTGCAAGGCGATTAAGTTGGGTAACGCCAGGGTTTTCCCAGTCACGACGTTGTAAAACGACGGCCAGTGAATTGTAATACGACTCACTATAGGGCGAATTCAAATGGAATTTATTGGAGAGAATTAAACGCAACTCTGAAGATTGGGATCTCGACAAAGGTAAGGAGTCAGGTATAACACCTATGTTTGATTGTGTTAAATCTTTTATGGATACCAATGTTTTCCGTAAATTTAGCACTAAATATGGACTTGACTCTGAGATAGAAGCTTCTTTCTGTGAATCCTTAGCTACTCATGTTGATCTCCCTAAGGAGAAGTGGTTTAAATATAATCCTCCCATTAAAACAAAAGTAGTTGCACCTATTAAAGTTGAAGAAAAAACTATCACTTATGATGATCCTGTTGTTCCCACTACTTATGTTGAGAAACCACCATTCCCTGTTAGAATAAAGGATCATGCTAAAGCTTAAATTGTGGTTCGTAAAAGTAATATTAGAACTTATACACCTCCTGAGCAAGTTAAAGTCGAACCTAATATTGCTATTGTTAAAGATCTCTTGGCTGATAATATCGATGGGCATGTTATTTATTTCTGTGATGAGACTGCTAGAATTGCAAAACCTGGTGCTAAAGATAAACATAGACCTGTGGTAGGCATGCCTATTATTTCTGTTAAAATAGGAGATCACTGTTATCATGGCTTGTGTGATATGGGTGCTAGTGCCAGTGCAATACCTATTTCCTTATACAAAGAAATTATGCATGATATTGCACCAGCTGAGATAGAAGATATCGATGTTACCATTAAGCTTGCTAATAGAGATACTATTTCACAAATTGGGATTGTTAGAGACGTTGAAGTCTTGTGTGGGAAGGCTAAATATCCTGCTGATTTCCTTGTTCTTGGTTCCCCTCAAGATAGCTTTTGTCCCATTATATTTGGTAGACCCTTCTTGAATACTGTTAATGCTAAGATAGATTGCAAGAAGGATGTTGTTACTATTGGTTTGGATTATATGTATCATCAGTTTAATTTTTCTAAATTTCGTAGACAACCCCGTGATTAAGAATTGCCAAGTAAAGATGAAATTATTGGTCTTGCTTCTATTGTCGTGCCTCCTACTGATCCTTTAGAACAATATTTACTAGACCATGCGAATGATATGTTTATGAATGAAAGAAGGGAAATAGATCAAGTATTATTTAAACAAGGACCCATTCTGAAACACAATTTGCCTGTTGAAATCCTAGGGGATCCTCCTCCACCCAAGGGTGATCCCGTGTTCGAGCTTAAACCATTACTTGATACTCTTAAATATGCTTATCTTGATGAAAAGAAGATATATCTTGTTATTATTAGTGCTAACCTTTCAGAGCATGAAGAAGAGAAATTATTGAAAACTCTGAAGAAGCACCGTGCTGCTATTGGATATACTCTTTATGATCTTAAGGGCATTAGTCCCATTCTATGTCAACACAAAATAAATTTGGAGAAAGACGCCAAACCAGTTATTGATCACCAACGACGGCTGAATCCTAAGACGAAAGAAGTGGTAAGAAAGGAAATATTAAAGCTCCTTGAGGCAGGTATAATTTATCCCGTTGCTGATAGTCAGTGGGTAAGTCCTATCCATTGTGTCCCTAAGAAGGGAGGTATTACTATTGTTCCTAATGATAAAGATGAATTGATTCCGCAAAGAATTATTACAGGTTATAGGATGGTAATTGATTTCCGCAAATTAAATAAGGCTACTAAACAATATCATTACCCCTTACCTTTTATTGATCAAATGCTAGAAAGATTATCCAAACACACACATTTTTGCTTTCTAGATGGTTACTCTGGCTTCTCTCAAATACCTATGTCAGCTGATGATCAAGAAAAGACCACTTTTACTTGCCCTTTCGGTACTTTTGCTTATAGACGTATGCCTTTTGGTTTATGTAATGCACCTTCTACCTTCCAAAGATGCATGATGGCTATATTCTCTGACTTTTGTGAAAAGATTTGTGGGGTTTTCATGGACAATTTCTCCGTTTATGGATCCTCTTTTGATGATTGCTTGAGCAACCTTGATCGAGTTTTGTAGAGATGTGAAGAAACTAATCTTGTTCTGAATTGGGAGAAATGCCACTTTATGGTTAATGAAGGTATTGTCTTGGGGCATAAAATTTCTGAAAGAGGCATTGAAGTTGATAAAGCTAAAGTTGATGCTATTGAAAAGATGCCATGTCCCAGGGACATTAAAGGTATAAGAAGCTTCCTCGGTCACACTGGTTTTTATAGGAGGTTCATTAATGACTTCCCAAAAATTTCTCAGCCTCTGAATAATCTATTACAAAAAGATATTCCTTTTGTCTTTGATGATGATTGTGTAGAAGCATTTGAAATACTTAAGAAAGCATTGATTTCTGCACCTATTGTTTAGCCACCTGATTGGAATTTACCCTTTGAAATTATGTGTGATTCTAGTGATTATGATGTAGGTGTTGTTCTAGGGCAAAGAGTTGATAAGAAAATAAATGTTATTCAATATGCTAGTAAAACCCTAGACAGTGCCCTGAGAAATTATGTTACTACTGAAAAAGAATTTTTAGCAGTTGTTTTTGCTTGTGATAAGTTCAGACATTATATTATTGATTCTAAAGTAACTATTCACACTGATCATGCTGCTATTAAATATCTTATGGAAAAGAAAGATGCTAAACCTAGACTTATTAGATGGGTTCTCCTGCTACAAGAATTTGATTTGCATATTATTGATAGAAAGGGAGCTGAGAACCCCGTTGCAGACAACTTGTCTAGGTTAGAAAATGTTCTTGATGACCCACTACCTATTGATGATAGCTTTCCCGATGAACAATTAAATGTCATAAATGCTTCTCAAACTGCTCCATGGTATGTTGATTATGCTAATTATATTGTTGCCAAATTTATACCACCTAGTTTCACATACCAGCAAAATAAAAAGTTCTTCTATGATTTGAGACATTACTTTTGGGATGACCCACATCTTTATAAAGAAGGAGTAGATGGTATTATTAGACGTTGTGTACCTGAGCATGAACGGGAACAGATCCTACGCAAGTGTCACTCCGAGGCTTATGGAGGACACCATGCTAGAGATAGAACTGCACACAAGGTATTGCAATCCGGTTTTTATTGGCCTACTCTCTTCAAGGATGCCTGTAAGTTTGTCTTGTCTTGTGATGAATGTCAAAGAATTGGTAATATTAGTAGACGTCAAGAAATGCCTATGAATTATTCACTTGTTATTGAACCATTTGATGTTTGGGGCTTTGATTATATGGGACCTTTTCCTTCCTCTAATGGGTATACACATATTTTAGTCGATGTTGATTACGTTACTAATTGGGTAGAAGCTATTCCAACTAGTAGTGCTGATCATAACATCTCTATTAAGATGCTTAAAGAAGTTATTTTCCCGAGGTTTGGAGTCCCTAGATATTTAATGACTGATGGTGGTTCACATTTTATTCATGGTGCCTTTCGTAAAATGCTTGCTAAGTATGACGTTAATCATAGAATTGCATCTCCTTATCACCCACAATCTAGTGGTCAAGTATAATTGAGTAATAGAGAGCTCAAATTAATTTTGCAAAAGACTGTTAATAGATCTAGAAAGAATTTGTCCAGGAAACTTGATGATGCATTATGGGCCTATAGAACTGCATATAAAAATCCTATGGGTATGTCTCTGTATAAAATGATTTATGGTAAAGCATGTCATTTACCTGTTGAGCTAGAACATAAGGCATATTGGGCCATTAAAGAGCTCAATTATGATTTCAAACTTGCCGGTGAGAAGAGGTTATTTGACATTAGCTCACTTGATGAGTGGAGAACCCAAGCCTATGAGAATGCCAAACTGTTCAAAGAAAAAGTTAAAAGATGGCATGATAAAAGGATACAAAAGCGTGAGTTCGATGTAGGTGATTATGTACTGTTATATAACTCTCGTTTAAGATTCTGTGAAGGAAAACTTCTCTCTAAATGGGAAGGTCCTTACGTTATCGAGGAGATCTATCGTTCCGGTGCCATAAAAATCAACAACTTCGAAGGCACAAATCCAAAGGTGGTGAACGGTCAGATAATCAAACATTATATCTCGGGTAATCCCATAAATGTTGAAACCACTATTATTGAAATCATAACCTCGAAGGAATACATAAGGGACACTTTCCAGAATGTTTCAGACTCCGAAAAGGGATAGGTATATGGTATGGTAAGTAAACCGACTCCAAAACAGTTCTAATGGCATTTTTTCTCCGTTTTGGAATATTTAGAAAAATAGGAAAATAAGAAGCAGTCCAGGAAGGACACGAGGCTTCCACGAGGGTGGGAGGTGCGCCCTACCCCCCTGGGCGCGCCCCTGCCTCCTGGGTACCTCGTGTGCTCTCCGGACTCCGTTTTCTTGCATGATACTTCTTTTGGTCGGTAAAAATTCATTATATAATCTCCCGAAGGTTTTGACCACCGTATCACACAAATATCTCTTGTCTTTGTTTCGAGTTGTTTCTCTGACAGATCTAGGTCGTCATGTTGTCTTCAAGTGCCCCCAAGGACAAGTTCTTCAATAAGGTCATCAACCCCTACCTTGCGAAGGTGCTGCAACACTCTCAAACCATTGAGATGCGTGAGGGGTTGTTGCACATCCATGATGTCGAGGGACCAAGGAGGACCGGAAGCATTGAGACAAGGCTCGAGGCATTGGACCAACAAGTTTTCAAGTGTCAGGAGACGGTGGAGCATGGACTCGACTCCAATCACATAATGATCACAGAGTTCACCAACAACCACAAGCTGGACGTCAAGGACATTGGGGAGGCCATCTTCAAGCTTCATGAGAAAATCGAGCACCTCCAAGCCCAGATCTATGTCCTGCAAAATCAAAACTGTGAGTATGAATATAGATTCAAGAGGATGAGTTTGGCTATAGATTTGAGGATTCAGGAGACTCGGTCATCCTGCTATGATGGTGATCCTATGCCTTGGAAGAGGGACGACAAGCCTACATTATCAACAACTCCACCTTCTTCACCAACAAAGAAGAACTGAGTATCTGGTATGGGCACTCCCCTTGGCAACTACTCATATCACCATCACTTTTGTCTTTACCATTTTTCTTAGTTCGATCCTTTTGATAATATCTTGATCTAGTAGAATAAAGTTTTAGTATGATCTAGTTGTGAGTTTTTCTTTATGATCCCTCTATGTAATCGAGTCCGTGAGCTATATAATAAAGATTAGTGTTGAGTCAAGGGCTTGATTATTTGGCTATGATCTTGAGGGAATTAAATAAAATAAAAGAGAAGAAATAAAAAGAAATAAAGAGATCATATGGATGTTATGGAGAGTAATGATCTCACATATAAAGAGTATGATGAATAAAAGTTGTTGAGAGTTGACAAAAATAGTTTTGGTCATCATTGCAATTAATAGGAAGTAATAAAGAAAGAGAGGTTCGCATATAAATATACTATCTTGGACATCTTTTATGATTGTGAGCACTCATTAAAGTATGACATGCTAAGAGTTGACGTTGGACAAGGAAGACAACGTAATGGGTTATGTTTTCTTACATCTGAGATAAATTATATTGTCATGGATCATCCAACATGTTGAGCTTGCCTTTCCCTCTCTTGCTAGCCAATTTCTTTGCACCAAGTAGAGATACTACTTGTGCTTACAAATATCCCTAAACCCAGTTTTGCCATGAGAGTCCATGATATCTACCTATGGATTGAGTATGATCCTTCAAGTAAGTTGTCATCGGTGCAAGCAATAAAAATTTCTCTCTAAATATGTATGACTTATTAATGTGGAGAAAATAAGATTTATATGATCTTGTGATGTGGAAGAAATAAAAGCGACGGACTGCATAATAATGGTCCATATCACAAGTGGCAATATAAAGTGACGTTCTTTTGCATTAAGATTTTGTGCATCCAACCATAAAAGTGCATGACAACCTCTGCTTCCCTCTGTGAAGGGCCTATCTTTGAGGTAAAACATTGGGAGGCAAAACTATAAGCCCCTATCTTTCTCTGTGTCCGATTAAAACTTCATACCCATAAATATTGCGTGAGTGTTAGCAATTGTGAAAGACTAAAAGATGGTTGAGTATGTGGACTTGCTGAAAAGCTCTTATCTTGACTCTTTCCTATGTTATGATAAATTGCAATTGCCTCAACGACTGAGATTAGAGTTTGTTGGTTCTCAATGAAGATTATGATTCATACTTGAAATTGTGATTGAATTGTTACTTTAGCATAAGAGATCATAAAAGATGGTTGAAATATATATAGTAGCACTATTCGGATCCCAGGATCAGAATAGTTATTCGGATCACGGTCGGCCCTATATAGGGCCCAAAGACACGTTCCCGAACTTCCAAAACCCATGAAGAAGAAAAAAAAGCCCACTCCACGCCCCTCGTCCCCCACCTCATCCGATCCCCAACCTCTCGATCTCCTCAGTCCTAGCGACGCCCACCTCCCCCTGACCCCCCCCCCACCCGGCGTCGCCGCCCGCGCCAACTTCTGGTGAGTCACCGGCCCCGCCCCCTCCCACTCCCGCCCCGCCGGCAAGCCGGGCACCGCCGCAGCCCCACCCCTGCCGGCGACGCCACCGCAGCCCCGACCCCAACCGATGACGCGCCACACCACCTGCCGGAGCACCTTGGGGTCGCCGGATCCGGCGAGGATCCTTCACCACCCTCCACTCTCCGGCGACCACCAGCCCGCGTGCGGATGGGGTGCTATCCTGCAGATCGAGGAGGCGTCAAACTTCAGATGGAGGAGGCCACAACCTGCAGCTGGCCGCGCGCCATGGTCAGGCGTCGCCGTCATCCTCCGTCATGCTGGGCACCTCCTGAGCGTTGGAGTGAAGGTCAACTAATATGCACTCTGTAGTTCAATTTCTACTGATCATGTAGCTCCTAAATCCGTCACACTTATATCCAATGGTTCTTGCGTGTGTGTTTTTGTCCTGCAGAGCGAGCATGCTCACCCTGATCCGATCTGCAGCAGCACCCCGAGTCCTCCCAAAGCAGCCCAGAGCCGTTCAAGTATGCAGCCCTGGGCCATTCAACAACGGAGCTGCCGACCTTTCGTGAAGACAACACCCTGGATCCTGCTTGCCCACCATCAAGTTCAACTTCTGTTGAATCCTGTAAAGGGAGACTTATTGTGAGAGCGATCCTGCATTAACTTTTTTTCGTTCAAAATTGTGTTAGCTACTTCCGCTTCAGCTAGCCTGTGTATGTAGCTACCAAGGTGGCATGCATTCAGCCTGTCTGTGTGACCACATGTCGCGAGTTGCTATCTGACTGAAACGATTTATGTACACTAGGATCTCCATGTACTGAACATGTTAAAAAAGATATATCATGTATATTCTCCTCCTGTTTGTTTCTTGTGGTATTTCAAGCCGCCACTACCATTAGCATTTTTTGTCTGATGGTCCACGTCTTATAAGTGTGCACTCTAAAAAAACAGAATTTTATGCAATACCAGCAAACAGTAAGCGAACTTCTCCATTTACATTCTCCTAAAGAAGTATGTATTTTTTAAAGTAATCTGGAAGTTCAAAGATTACAGTCCAGAGAGCTCAATCATTGGATTTTGGGAAGAATTCATCTTACTGATAAATAATGAATAGAGAAAAAAATACAAAATAGGTTTTGGGTCAGTACTAAATAGGTTAGGAATTGTTTGGCGTTGGTGGGGTGTTGGAGCGTTACTACTACTTGGTTCACTTCCATTTCAAAGGTCTTGCTTGAAGAAATCTTTGAAGTCATAACCACAGTTGTCTTGATTTCAAATAGCGATCCATGGGTTGAGATATGAAGCTGAACTTGTTGTTATGCCTCTAAACATCTACCTCTTTCCTGTAGGTGTTGATCCTGGTGCTTGTCACCATTCACGAGGAAAGATAGTCGGTCTTTGAACGGGTGAGTGATCTTGCTGTTTCTGGGATGCTATTCCACATGGGGATTTGATCTCCCTTGAGGTGCAGTGTAGAGAGATATATGCTGTTGCCACTTTTGGATTTATTGTAGACATGGTCACTCAAGCTCAATATTGATTAGTCCTTCCCCTAGATCTTTCCCTACATGCTCTGTAGGTCATCACTAAGAACAAAAAGTATGCCTATAAGCTGCATGTGTTTATTCCACAAAATAAATTAGTATGGCTACACATGGTTGACTGTTCTTGACCAGTTTCTGTAGTAATTTGTATGGCTGACAATTTTCAGCAGTAATTAACATGGCTGCAGTCCACTGTGTCTGATTTTCAGCAGGCCAACATGATTAATGCTAGTGCAACTCATCTTCAAAAGTGTACATGGACGCAGTGTGGAATTTGTTCCTGCTGCTGTTGTTTAGATAGATCACACTAGAACATTTTGTACGAACCATTTATTCAAGTGAGAGAGATAGGCTTCTTCGTAGTTCATCTATTTCCTGGCAAAAGCAGAAAGTGTAACAACATTTGTTCCATGTGTCAATAAATTTTTGTTCCTATGTGAAGTAATGTTTTGTTCCTAGACTAAGAACATTCTATCGCAGTGTGGATAATTTTTTGTTCGTATGCGAAGTACCTTTCCTAAAAAACCATACTGATTGAGAACTAAAAAGGGCATGCTTTTTTAATAATCTAGAAGTTCAACGAGTTCCACGCAGAAAGTTCAAAAGACATTGTTTTCGAGGGAGAATGCTCCTGCCTAGAAGATGCATATGGAATAAAAAATCATTCATCAGGCAGCAGTACAGAGATAAAGTTTATTTTGTTGTGGTCACTCACTCCCATTTCAAGAAAAAGCCTAGAGGTTCAAATATAAAAGATGAAAAAGTTCAATGTTTTGTTGTGAGTGAGTGAACATGTAATTTATATCATGGGACGTCCGACCTCTAATTACATGTTTTAAAATGATAAAAAATGACATATGACATTCAATTGCATGTAATTCAACGTATACACGAAAATGCAACATAAGTTCATCGTGAAAACAACGAGAAGCTCAAGTACTGCAAGGAATGCATTTCAGGTAAGTAAAAAAGTATAGAAAAGTAAAAGCTTAAAAGGTTTGTTGAAAGAAGTTCAAGTGCTCTGTCCGGGGAAGTTCAAAAATTCTTGCGAGAGAGGTTCAACTTATATTTCCATGTTCAATTTCCGTATAAAAATCGAATACAATTCTTTACTCAAAATATAAAAAAGGTGAAGTTCAAATTGAAATAACAGAGAAGTGCGGAGTTTATTAAAACCTAGGATTTACCTGTTCAAAAAATAAAAAACACAACGCCATTTTTTGCACCTTTAAAAACAACTCATAAATGAAAAAATGGTTGCTAGAAGTTCAAGTGCTCGGCGAGGAAAAGTTCAAAAATTCTTATGAGAGAGGTTCACAGTGTATTTAGATGTCCAAAATACATAAAAAAATATGTTGTTTTTGTGTTCTAAAATAATTCTCTCAAACCAGAGAGAAGTTCAAAGTGATAACAACCGGAAGTTCACCTACTACATGGTGTGTGTTTCATATAAGAAAAATACAAATAAAGTGAAACAGAGTGAAGTTCAAACAGACACGCATAGAAGTTCAACTATTGCACGCAGTGCAAAAAACAGAACGTCAAAAAATAGCACGTCAAAAATAGAGTGAAGTTCAAACAGACATGCCCGAGAAGTTCAACTACTTCACGTAGTGCATTTCCATTCACGATGAAGGCATAAATCATTATCTCGTCGTTTTCTAATTTACTTCAAAACGGCCCGAATATCATTTGTGTAAGTTCAAGTCCTCGGTCGGAGAAAGTTAAAAAACATATTGTGAGAGAGATTTGTACAAAAAGAATATCATTTGTGTAACACTAACGAATGGATGAGAAAATTACAAACGAAAATATGTTACAGAAGTTCAACGTGAAAACAACAGGAAGTTCAACTACTACGCTGAATGAATTTCACAAGAAAAACTTTTAAAACCGTCGCGAGTATGAAAAAATGATCAACACGGGAAAGTTGCGTGTCTACAGCAGCTTTCCATCAGTATATCACTTGCTCAATGCCGGTGAGTGGATGGAGAGCTACGAGCAGTGGATGGAGAGCTACGAGAAAAAAAACACCAGAAAACAGAGTGAAGTTCAAGTAGACATGCCGAGAAGTTCAAGTCTTCACACGGTGCATTTTGTAAGAATCTGTTTCGCGATAACCATCAATACGAATTTTTTTCGCATTTACTATAGCTTTTCAAGGTATATTATTTGCCTCATTCTGATAAAGTTTGTAGAAATTACGGTGAAAATACGTTTTTAGTCATTTTCAAAATTGACTTAAAATAGTAAGGAATTGGGAGAAATAATTTATACCAAAAAGTTTCGCATTTCCCCGAGCTTTCCAACACTGTATCATTTGTTGCATTCGGACGTACGGTTAAAAAAACTAGCTCGAAAATACGAATTCTGTGGAACTTGTACCATTTTCTAAATTACTTTTAAACCGTTCAAAATTAGAAAAAACTTTCAACATGAGAAAGTAGTGCATTTTCATAAGCTTTCCAACGCCATATCACTTGCCTCAATTGGATTAGCCATTTAGAAATGACATCGAAAATACGGTCTCGGCTGTTCGGTTTACAAAATTTTACAATTTTCCAAATTACTCTTTAACCATAGGAATTAGAAAAAACTTTCAACATGTGGAAGGAGTGGTTTTGCAGCAGTTTTCCAATGCCATATTATTTGCCTCATTCCGATAAACGGTTTAGAAATGCGGTCGAAAATACGATTCACGTTTTTTGTATGAAGAAAAAACGGTTTTCAAAACTGCTCTTAAACCGCTTACATTTTGCCAAAAATTTAAATTGGGTCGTGATATTGATGTCCATAAAAATTGGGTCATAATATTATTCTGATCCCGTGATCAGAATAGTATTTATGTAAAATATATGTTGTTGTTCTAAGAATGATCATGATGCCCTCATGTCTGTATTTTATTTTTATTGACACCTCTATCTCTAAACATGTGGACATATTTTTCGATTTCGGCTTTCGCTTGAGGACAAGCGAGGTCTAAGCTTGGGGGAGTTGATACGTCTATTTTGCATCATGCTTTTATATCGATATTTATTGAATTATGGGCTGTTATTACACATTATGTCACAATACTTATGCCTGTTCTCTTTTATTTTACAAGGTTTACATAAAGAGGAAGAATGCCAGCAGTTGGAATTTTGGGCTGGAAAAGGAGCAAATATTAGAGACCTATTCTGCACAGCTCCAAAAGTCCTGAAACTTCACGGAAGATATTTCCAGAATATATAAAAAATACTGAGCGCAAGAAGTACCAGAGGGGGGCCACCCACCAGCCATGAGCATGGGGGGCGCGCCCTCCCCCCCTGCCTCGTGGGCCCCCTGGTGGCCCTCTGATGCCCATCTTCTGCTATATGGAGTCTTTTGTCGAGGAAAAAAATCATAAGCAAGCTTTCGGGATGAGACTTCGCCGCCACGAGGCGGAACCTTGGCGGAACCAATCTAGGGCTTCGGCGGAGTTGTTCTGCCGGGGAAACTTCCCTCCGGGGAGGGGGAATCATCACCATCGTCATCACCAACGATCCTCTCATTGGGGGGGGGGATCAATCTCCATCAACATCTTCACCAGCACCATCTCATCTCAAACCCTAGTTCATCTCTTATATCTAATCTTTGTATCCAAACTTCATATTGGTACCTGTGGATTGCTAGTAGTGTTGATTACTCCTTGTAGTTGATACTAGTTGGTTTACTTGGTGGAAGATCATATGTTCAGATCCATTATGCATATTAGTACCCCTCTGATTATGAACATGAATATGCTTTGTGAGTAGTTACGTTTGTTCCTGAGGACATGGGAGAAGTCTTGCTATTAGTAGTCATGTGAATTTGGTATTCATTAGATATTTTGATGAGATGTATATTGTCATCCCTCTAGTGGTGTCATGTGAACGTCGACTACATGATACTTCACCATTGTTTGGGCCTAGAGGGAGGCATTGGGAAGTAATAAGTAGATGATGGGTTGCTAGAGTGACAGAAAATTAAACCCTAGTTTATGCGTTGCTTCGTAAATGGCTGATTTGGATCCATATGTTTCATGCTATGGTTACGTTTACCTTAATACTTTTGTTGTAGTTGCGGATGCTTGTAATGGGGTTTAATCATAAGTGGGATGCTTGTCCAAGTAAGGACAACATCCAAGCACCGGCCCACCCATATATCAAATTATCAAAGTACCGAACGCGAATCATATGAACGTGATGAAAACTAGCTTGACGATAATTCCCATGTGTCCTCGGGAGCGCTTTTTTCTATATAAGAAATTGTCCAGGCTTGTCCTTTGCTACAAAAAGCATTGGGTCATCTTGCCGCACTTTATTTACACTTGTTACTTGTTACTCGTTACCGATTACCTTGTTATAAAACTATCTGTTACCGATAATTTCAGTACTTGTAGAGAATACCTTGCTGAAACCGCTTATCATTTCCTTCTGGTCCTCATTGGATTCGACACTCTTACATATCGAAAGGACTACGATAAATTTCCTATTCTTGTGGGTCATCACAAGACCAGGAGATAAATTGATCAAAACTCTACAACTTTTAAAAGGACTCAACCACGGTTTGCAAGTGCCTCCGAGTTGTCCCCAGATTGTTCCGCCATGGTGATGGCACGCCACATCACCGGCCCTCCATTGCTGAGGAGCTGTCTGGCACAGCCCTCGCATCGAGCCGCTGTCGCGCTTGCCGCTGCCTCTGCCGTTTCTCCGGCCGCGCGGCGAGTTAACATTACCATGAACCGCCACCGGGGCTCTGACCCGCCGCTCTGATTCTTCCGCCATGACCCGCCGTTGTGAGCCGCTACTGGGGCTATGACTCGCCTCCTTTGAGTGCACTCGCCTCACTGAGTGGCTCGTCTCCGTAACTGCGGTCCAAATTGTTGCCTCTGCTGCCGCTATGGTTTGTGCCATCGTCTCGGCCTCAATGTGGACCGGCTCGTCTCTGGCGAGTCGAGGCCGCCATGATATCTTGAGTCGCCCCCACGGACCAGCCTCGATTGCTGCTTTTGAAAGGACCTAACTCCGTCGCGGCCTCTGTTGTCGTTTCAAGCCATTCCAAGCAGTAGGGGAGCCGCCATCGCTTCTGTTTCAAGTCGGCTCCATCGACCGGCTATCAATTTGAGTCGCCATCGAGTCACCAGGCATCAGAGGATCAAATTGCCTGGTCAAACCGCTTCGTCGACCGGCCTCCGAGGCCTCGAGTCGCTTCCGTATCCATCGGTTACCTCCCGCACATTCGCCGTCTCTAGTGCGCCGGCCGGCTCCTGCGTCCTCCGTCGATGCGCCTTGAACCGCTGCGCCAAGTCGCCCCGGCCTCGCTCGTTTTAAGCAACCAGGTGCGGCCCCAAGTCGCAGATCCTCTAGCCCCCGCATCAGCTGCCGCCCATCCGGGTTACCTCTGCCCGCTTCAGCTGCCGCCCGCAGGGTTACCTCTGCCCGCTTCAGCTGCCGCCCCGCCGGGTCACCTCTCCCCGACACCGACCTGCTGTTCCGTCCTGCTTTAGCTGCCACCCCGCCGGGTCACCTCTGCTCGCGGCTGGCGACGGTTCTGTCCTGCCTGAGCTGCCACCTCAGACCGACCTTGCCGCCTCGTCGTGGCCTCGCTGCCGCCCCTTGCCGGGTCGCTCGTGCCCTGAGCCGCCCGGTCCCGAGTCACCTCCGCCTCGCCGCTGCGCCTTGCTGGGTCTCCTGTGCCTTGAGTCACCCGCCGCGCCGAATCGGCCACGGCCGTGCCTCTCCAACTAGCCGCTATGGTGAACGCACTTCATCGTCTCGCCGGAGCAACTTCATCGTAGCCTCCGGGTCGCCAAGACGCCTCCTGAGCTGCCTCCGCCTTAAACCGCCCTCACCCCCTGCTATGCGCGCTCGCGTTGAACCGGCCACGGAGCGCTTCTCCAACCCGCCGCTGCCGCGGACGCACCTCGTCGACCCACCGGAGTTCCCTCATTGCAGAAAAGTGGTCTCCGCCGCTTGTGAGCCGCTACATCCAATGAATGGCTTCCGCTGAGTCACCCTCTGCCTCGTGCTACTTCCATTCGTGAGGCCGCCGCCTTCATTCGTAAGGCCGCTGTAATTCGCTCCGCCGGGCTACTAACACAGGTGCGGTTCCTTGCGTGTTGCTGGCTTCCGCTAAGCGCTTCCATCACGCTCGTTTTGCCTCTGTCGCAGATTGGTCCGTCTCGCCATTTTACCTCCGCTGTCCCAGCCTTGAGTCGCCAGCATGCAGCTGCTGCCGTGGCTGACCTCAAGACCAGCCCTGCCTTCGTTGCCACTGATGCCACCAAACAATGTCCTAGGTGGAATTGACCGTGTGATGCTCAACGGCGAGACTGTAGTAGGGGTATATCCAGAGCCAGTAGTGCAGACAATGTTCAACATCTGTTTAATGGCAGAGATCTATGTGGATCACGAATTCACGATGCAGTTTTCAAACATTACGGTAGCAGCACGAGCTTCCATATCAATTGATTTTTCAAGCATCCCATACGAGAGATCAAAGTACTACTACACAAAGCGGACAAAGACAATGGATTAACACTAGTACTAGTATATACGTGCTCACTTTCCAAGACCCAACTACCTGTCATCCAATGTGGAGCCTGAGCACTATTTTGTCTGGAGAAAACCAAGGAATCATCAGTTTTTCATCTACTGCCAAATAAACCAGCTGAAGCCTAAGGAAGAGACAATTGACTGCAACAAGTGCTGTGACGGTCAGTCAGTTGACTGTCGAAATGACGTCGCTTCGTAGACACAGGTCTCATGCGTCCTGGATGGAGTTTGGGCCAGCGTCCACCCTGCAGACACACGTACTGCATAGTAAAACTGGCCGAAGCCTTCTGAAAAAAGTTACAACAGAGGGTCACGTAGATGTTATGCTACATCGCATCAGTTGAGCTCAACGTGCATATACTATTCAGTATTATATGGCACCAGCATCTGCGTTCGTCCGATAAAAACAAAATTAGGTGTTATCACTTCTATATGTTTTATCAGTACATTTTAATTCCTATGAGCACCATTACACTGCCCTATTGGTGTTTTTATATACAGGTAAAATTATTGTTATACTGCGAGTATAGAGCATGCACTGACAATGTTCTACAACAGCGTTTTCCTCCGTGTCACGTTACCCGATGAACGGACGGCCGGTTCACGCGTCCGCACTGGTTTACAACACGGAGGACAACTTGCTCGTCCGCACCGGTTTACAACATCGCGGCCGATTCATTTATTTGTTCCCACAGCCGACTCGGCCGTGATTGATTTCAGCTTCACCGTGGTGATGATCAACTCCGTGGTGGATAATTTCTGGCCTAACATATCAGGTGAAATCCATCCAATATATTTTTATATCATATATTGCTTTCTTTAAAAGAGCAATTACTCTGGCATGCAAGTGTTCCAGTGCAGGACAAGGTGATTAATGCAAAAGGGATTTTTATATCACCGAGCTGTTGAAATACTCATACCGGTTTATATCACGGTCAAATATGGAAAATTTCAAGCCAACTCCTCGAGTCACCTTGAGACTTCGGGGCTATGATGACATGACTCAATAAATGTTGCCAGTTTGAGCAGATTTAAGAACTTCGGGCCATTGGAGGGAAGATAATCTGGTCCCGGAGGCTACCGCCATATTGGTGAAAATTTAAAGGCCGTCAGAAAATGTCTGGCTTAAAAAGAAGGATTCCGGTTTAAAATCTGGCTATCAAGCCCATATTATAAGAGCACAGCTCTGGTTACTTTGGTAATCGGGCTATCAAGCCCATATTATAAGAGCATAGCTCTGATTACCTTGGTAATCCGGCTATCAAGCCAACATTATAACTTCATATGAGCATAGCTCTGGTCTACTTGGAGGCTTCAAGACCGGATTAAAGGGACCAAAGAGAGTCTGTTGCACAGCACAGCTCAAACATAGGTACCCCTTGGGCACAACCCACATAATCACTTGGGGGCTTGGTCGTATTCGAACCATACCTACACCTCTTGATTGGCGTAAGGCCACCACGGAAATCACTAGGGGGCTTGGTATATTCGAACAATAGCTACACCTCTTGATCGGCGTAAGGCCACCAGGGAAATCACTTGGGGGCTTGGTCGTATTGGAACCATAGCTACACCTCTTGATCGGCGTAAGGCCACCAGGGAAATCACTTGGGGGCTTGGTCGTATTCGAACCATAGCTACACCTCTTGATCGGCGTAAGGCCACTAGGGAAATCACTTGGGGGCTTGGCCATATTCGAACCATAGCTTAAACCCTCTTGATCGGATCAATGCCACATACATATACATCATCATATATTGCATCATGCATTGCATCATCATTACATCATCATAACATACAACATATGTGCATGGATATACTGGTTTATATGGCAGGAATCGATTTTTAGACCGGGTTATATTATTCAAATCTTTAATAGCCAACATGGCTGGATTTTTATTATGGTTATTAATAACCAATATTATGATTGAGGTTTTCAAAGTCGCTTTAGCGCAATGGCTATTATTTTACCAATGAATATAATTTATTCTACAATGGAAGGAATAGTCCCGAGTCGCTGCAGGCTTACGACCCGGCACTTGGGGGCTACATTATTCAAGTTGAGATTATATCAAGTATGCAAGTCCCATGTCACTGCAAGCATGCACCATGGCACTTGGGGGGCTAATGCAAAGTCATTTTTATTGGCTTTATTGAAGACCCGACTCATCACGTCATAATGAGCTGGCCCTTGGGGGCTACCAATTGCTCCTGTCAAAAATTTAAGGTACACAAGCTTTAATCCATTATATTGAAAGGTTTATTGCTCATTTGGTAAAGTACAAAGCTCTTAACCTTATGGACGTGGGTTCGAACCCCATGGTGGGGGTTACGTCATATGAAGTTATTTTCAATGAAGTATATATATAAAGTCCCAGCTTAGTATTATCTTACTGAGTTGGCCCTTGGGGGCTACACGTTGCTGCTCAAGTCTACATGATCATATCTACAAAGTGCCTGCTCATTATTGCATAATGACCCGGCCCTTGGGGGCTACACTGGTTGAAATTTTTATGAGCATAAGGCAATTTCAAGTCCCAGGTTGCTGCAAGCATGACAATCCGGCACTTGGGGGCTACATATGTGGAATATTCAGTTTATGACTCGTGACTGAGATGAACAAATCGGATGTCTTCAATGTTGTGAAATTTATATTGAAGCAAGTCTTAAGTTGTTGCTACGCTACCTTCTTAAGACTTGGGGGCTACAAGTGATAGGCATATAAGAGGTATATTTTCAAGCTTGATGTTAACTACAGTTATGACCCGGTGCCATCAATATTTATAAACCGGCAATTTTCGCTATGATAAACCGGCAAGTTCTACATCCTTAAGCCGGCTGAAGATCAGATGAGGATTTCAAGGACCAATATTTTTGTTAAGCATTAGGAGCTGAATGAAATGAATTATCCTTCCCAATATTTCTTTGTGATAAACCAATATCAGCAAATAGATTATGAAGCTGGCCTACACCCGGATTTTCTAGAAGAAGGAAATGACAAGGACTTAAGGATGATCAGGATCAGTTTAACATGGATAAATCCAAATTAAACTGGCGGCTAATGTCGGGGATATACCCCGTGGTATGACACGGCCGGAGTTAACACGACTGGAACTTGGCAAATCAGCAGATGGTAAACCGGCAGAGAGTTAAAACAGACAGTTAAGACCAATGGTTATATCCGATGGTAATCCGACAGATGATAACCCGGCAGGTGTTAAGTCAGATGATAACCCAGCAGGTGTTAAGTCAGATGCTAACCCGACAGACAATCATAACCCGACAGGCAGTCCTAACCCGGCAGACAGTCATAACCCAGCAGACAATCATAACCCGGCAGACAGAGTCGCCCGGGGTTAACAAGCCCGAGACGTTAAGAAGCCCAAGATGTTAAGAAGCCCATGAAGAGAAGTGAAAATAGTTTAAGTCTTAATCCGAGTTGGACTCTACATGTAACCCGCCCCTTCAACATATATAAGGAGGGGCAGGGAACCCCAAAGGGGGAGAGAGGATCTTAAGGGTTAGACATAACTAGGAGAGCCGGTTTACGGCGACTCCCTCGTGATGATAATGAAACCTATCCACAAACATCATGTAGGGTTGTTACCGGATGATGTTTCCCGGGGCCCGAAGCTGTCTAAATCCTTGTATTTTGTTGCGTCTCTCGATTCTGCTCAACCCCTCTCAAGCTACCACATAGATGCGTTGGCCTCACGACTAAGTCCTCACACTTGGACATCTGCTGTGACAATTCCATGACACCTTCCTTGTAACCTTTGTCAATCTTTTAATAGGGTGATGATCCATTCTGGAAGAAGAAAGCTCAGGATAAACCAGCAAAGACGCCTCGCCCCAAGAGAAAGGTCATCAAAAGGCCTGCCAAGAAGAAAACCGCTGAGTCCGCCGAGCTGAACATCGACGAGGATCTTGATAACCCGGAATCAAAGGTAGAACTTGACTCTCTTGGTTCCTTTTTCATACACCTCATTGACAATGACCATTATCAAGATGACGCTGAGGCTAGCCGGGCTGATGATGTAGAGGTAATTATTCTTTCCTCTAGTTCAGATCCTCAGCCAACACAGAAAACCAGTCAAGCAAACTAGAAAGTAAATTTTTCACACTCTCTAGCTTATCTGGATCCAAACTTTCTTTTGAAGAAATAGCAGCATGAAGCTCGTCGTACAACCCAGCATAGTGGCCAGGTGGTTGCTTCGTCCAGTTTACCGAACACGCTGGTTCATAAATGCCGTCCAGAGGTTTCACCTACTGCTGACACATCTTATCCCAAGGCAGGTTATTTTCGGCAACCTCTTAATCCATCTGACTCAAACTATTAGGGAACATCTCATTCATCATCTGGCGAGTCAACAGGGACACAGCTTCCACCTCTTAAAATTGTTCCTGGGTGAGTATATCAAAACTAACCCTTTACACCTTGCGCCTGCTTAATATGCTAACCTTTAGTTTCATTCATTTCAGATCCAAGGACAGACCCAGCAAAAAGGCCAAATTGAATAAACCAGCTGATGATGACACAGCAGCTGACCCAGAAAAGACTCTAGAACCATATGAATGAAATACTGATGTTGTCCTTGATGATCTGCCAGCACAAGACCATGACACCTTTGTTGAGCAAGTGGAAATTGATCCGATGGCTCATGATGATAACCCGCCAAGTCCAACCAAAGCTGCTGATGATAAAACGGACGATGTTATCGTTAGTGGCGTTAGCTATACAGCCCCCGATAACCCCACTACTCTATCAAAACATAGCGCCAAAGAGGAATTTTCTGCTATAGACAAGGGCAAGTGGAAGGTGGATCTGGAAAGCTATGCCCATCTCAGCGCCCAAGATATCCACTCTGGGTTTTTAAACCAGATGTATACCAGCCGTGATTATGAAGCCGGGTTATTGAATGTGATGAAGGAGCGATATGAGGTAAACACTTCTGTATAACTACTCTTCCCTTATAACCCGTTTAGTGCTACTAACTCCAGTAACCCCCAAGGGCCGGTTTCTAGTACTGATATTAGCCGGGACTTTGTAGAAAATACTTCAACCTTCCTTGTGTAACCCGTAAGGACTGGTTTATCTTTTCAAGATGAACCGGGGCTTATTGATCAAACTCAACATTCATGTACAAATCTGTGTAAACCAATGAATCACCAAGTTGATTGATGGCAGCAAAATCCATAGTCTTTAACTTGAGCAAATATGCATTAGTCCCCAAGTGCCAAGTATGTGACTTGTCATGTGCTTGGGACTTTTTAATAGTTTTAGAGAAGAAACAATAGACATTAGCCCCCAAGTGCCAAGTGTATGACTTGTCATGTGCTTGGGACTTCAAATGTATAATGCCAACTTACAAATTGCATACCTATTGCAGGCTGTGCTTAGCAAAAAGGAATCCCAAATCACCGACCTTCAAGAGAATATCAAAACTCAACAAGCAGAGACTTCCAAGGCCAAAGAAGAGCTGACCAATGCTTTAGCAGCTATGGAAAAGCTAAAAGAGAACTTTAAAAGTGAGCGGGCAGGCTGGGATACAGAGAAGGCCACTCTGCTGAACAAGCCTGAGGATGCTGAAGCGGCCCTTAATCCGGTCGTGGAGGAATTAACTGGTTTAAAGCGGCAAATAACTTCCATGACTAGTGCTATCTTTGGTGAGTAATCATATTCACAAACCGTAAACATGCATTATCAAATAGACTACCGGTTTACCAATTTTGTCAATGCAGGGAGTCGAGTTGCTCATCTGGGCTCAGACATGCTTCAAAGTCGGAAGGTTGCCTATACCTTTATAGAACAGCTATATACCGGCATACAACGGGTCATCTGTACAGCTTCTCATAATAAACCGCCCCCAACTATGATCAAAGATACATTGGTAAGGCTAGCTATGATGCCTGCCCGGATTGAGGAACTGAAGAAATCGGCTGCCAGGGCATGTGCTCTTACCGCATTAATGTGAGGCAAAGCCTGGATCTCTGATCTTGATCACGGATCTTGGAAAGGGCTATCCCAGCATAAAAGAGGACAGGTTAGACTTTGATAATGATGACCTCAGAGCTTTGACTAGGGAGATGCGTCCTCTGGCTAGCAAATTGGCTGAAGAAACTGATCTGTCACATTATCAGGCTATTTATGATGACAACAACAAGAAGGTTAATCCGCCAAGTTGCAACACTCCGGATCTTATTCCGCCGATCTGTAAGCATACTTATGCTCGTGATGTTGACCCCTACTCACTTATAAGCGATGAAGATGTATTCAGAGCCTTACCTGGGATCGATTGGTCAACTAATGACTTCCAGCAACTGGGCAGAGAAGAGGAGGGTGAACCAGCACAGGATGACCCACAACCTTCAAGCCAGCCTGATCAAGGTTCATAAATCGGCAGCCACTTTAACTTCTTATCTCTGCAAGATTTGTTTGAAACATTTGTTCTTATGGGCATTGAATCACCTTGTAATAGGCTAAGATAAACGCTTGGTCTGCTATGCCATCGTGCATATTTCCTTCGCATGACACTGTTAATCCGCCATGTTTAAAGATGCTATGTCTGCTTATGATACTTTAGCACCATGGAATTTGCTCCTGCAATTAATAAAAAATGTCCTAGCGGTGTACCACTAGGCGGGTTATGTTGCCCAACAACATAGCTTATAACCATGGCCAGGCATAAAAATAGCCATATATAATGCATGACATACCATACCTGTGATATTTCATCATGCTGCTGGTTTAGCAAGCCGATATAATAAGGGTGATAACCCATATCTTGAATACTGGTAATCATCATCTGTCTGCCGGTTTATGAACGGGCCCAGGCCAGATCAATAAACACCAGATAATAATTTCTGCTTGCTAGCGACTTATAGTCAAAGGCCAGGCTGGGCTAATAAACAAAGATAAATCATACTCATAAAGCATTGTAAACCGAAAAAATCAAGAAAGATTTAAATAGTCACAATTGTGGTGTTGCACTGATTAGAGGGTTTAAGCTATGGTTCGGATACGACCAAAGCCCCCAAATGATTTCCCTGGTGGCCTTATGCCTATCAAGAGGTGTAGCTATGGTTCGAATACAACCAAGCGCCCAAGTGATTTCCCTGGTGGCCTTATGCCTATCAAGAGGTGTAGCTATGGTTCGAATACGACCAAGCCCCAAGTGATTTCCCTAGTGGCCTTACGCCTATCAAGAGGTGTAGCTATGGTTCGAATACGACCAAGCCCCCAAGTGATTTCCTTGGTGGCCTTACGCCAATCAAGAGGTGTAGCTATGGTTCGAATACGACCAAGCCCCCAAGTGATTATGTGGGTTGTGCCCAAGGGGTACCTATGTTTGAGCTGTGCTGTGCAACAGACTCTCTTTGGTCCCTTTAATCCAGCATTAAGCCTCAAATAGACTAGAGCTATGCTCATATGAAGTTATAATATTGGCTTGATAGCCGGATTACCAAGGTAACCAGAGCTGTGCTCTTATAATATGAGCTTGATAGCCGGATTACCGAAGTAACCAGAGCTGTGCTCTTATGGTATGGGCTTGATAGCCGTATTACCGAAGTAACCAGAGCTGTGCTCTTATGATATGGGCTTGATAGCTGGATTACCGAAGTAACCAGAGCTGTGCTCTTATAATATGGGCTTGATAGCCGGATTACCGAAGTAACCAGAGCTGTGCTCTTATAATATGGGCTTGATAGCCGGATTACCGAAGTAACCAGAGTTGTGCTCTTATAATATGGGCTTGATAGCCGGATTACTGAAGTAACCAGAGCTGTGCTCTTATAATATGGGCTTGATAGCCGAATCAAAAGCTCATTTAAAAGAATGACAGGGGCCTCGCTTTAGCAAGGATGCCGGTTTATTATATCAATCGTAATATATACATTGTCTAAATATGTACATAAGGAGAGCCTATGGCTCAAGTGTAGTATGGCCTAAGCTGAGCGATATTCCAAGGCTGGCGGGTCTCCTCCTCCGACGTGTGTGAGTCCTTGTGGTCTCGAACATCGATAAGGTAATATGACCCGTTGTTTAAATTCTTGCTGACCACAAAGGGCCCTTCCCAAGGTGGGGATAACTTGTGCATATCAGTCTGATCCTGGATGAGTCTGAGCACCAGATCGCCTTCCTGAAAAGTTCTATTTTTAACCCAGCGGCTGTGGTAATCGCACAGATCTTGTTGGTAAATCGCCGAACGAGCCGCTGCGATGTCACGCTCTTCATCTAACAGGTCAAGTGCTTCTTCACGTGCTTTTTCATTGTCAGCTTCAACATAAGCGGCCACGCGGGACGAGTCATGACGGATGTCACTAGGGAGAACGGCCTCTGCTCCATAAACCATGAAAAAGACGTATAACCCGTAGACCTGTTGGGGGTGGTATTAATGCTCCATAACACGGAAGGTAACTCCTCGACCCAACAACCCGGCGTCCTCTGCAAGGGAACCATAAGCCGAGGTTTGATACCTCTCAAAATCTCTTGATTGGCTCTCTCAGCTTGACCATTAGACTGGGGGTGAGCCACTGAGGATACATCAAGCCGGATATGCTCATGTTGACAAAAATCTTCCATAGCTCCCTTGGAAAGGTTAGTGCCATTGTCAGTTATAATGCTATGTGGAAAGCCAAAGCGGAAAATCACCTTCTTCATGAATTGAACCGCCGTTGCTGCATCACACTTACTCACTAGCTCTGCCTCTACCCATTTAGTAAATTTGTCAACTGCCACCAAGAGGTGGGTCTTCTTATCCTTGGATCTTTTAAAGGGCCCAACCATATCAAGTCCCCAGATTGCAAACGGCCAAGTAATGGGAACCATCCTTAACTCCTGAGCCGGAACATGAGCTCGACGTGCAAATTTGTGACAACCGTCACACCTCCTGACCAAGTCCTCAGCATCAGCATGAGCCGTCAGCCAATAAAAACCGTGACGAAAAGATTTGGCTACCAGAGATTTTGAACCGGCATGCTGACCACAGTCCCCTTCATGGATCTCACATAGGATCTCACAACCTTCTTCAGGAGACACGCAACGCTGAAACGCCCCTGTGACACTGCAATGATGCAACTCTCCATTGACAATAGTCATTGAATTGGACCGCCGGATTATCTGCCTGGCCAAAACTTCATCCTTAGGTAACTGGCCCCGAGGTCATATACTCCAAATAGGGAACTATCCAATCCGGGATAACATGAAGAGCTGCCACCAACTGAGCCTCCGGGTCAGGGATAGCCAAATCCTCCTCTATGGGCAACTTGACGGACGAGTTATGAAGGACATGAAGAAAAACATTGGGCGACACCGGTTTACGTTGACAACCCAACCGGCTTAAAGCATCCGCCGCTTCATTCTTTCTCCGGTCCACATGCTCAACCTGATAACCCTTGAAGTGACCAGCAATAACATCCACCTCCCGTTGAATAAGCCGCCATGAGTGGGTCTTTGGAGTCCCAAGTACCTGATACTTGTTGAGCTACCAAATACTAGTCACCAAAGCACCTAACCCGGCTTAAGTTCATCTCCTTAGCCACTCGAAGACCGTGGAGTAAGGCCTCATATTCTGCTGCATTGTTAGTGCAAGGAAACATTAAGCGGAGAACATAACAAAATTTATCACCTCGAGGGGAAGCTAGCACAACTCCAGCCCTCGAGCCCTCCAATTCCCTGGACCCATCAAAGTGAATAGTCCAATATGTGTTATCTAGTTTTTCCTTCGGTGTCTGCAACTCTGTCCAGTCATTGATGAAATCCACAAGTGCTTGGGACTTGATTGTCGTACGAGGCATTTATTTTAACCCGTGAGGTCCAAGCTCAATGGCCCACTTGGCAACCCAGCCAGTTGCTTCCCTGTTTTGGATTATGTCTCCCAAAGGAGCAGAACTGACCACAATGATGGGATGACCCTGAAAATAGTGTTTAAGCTTCCGGCTTGCCATAAAAAGTCCGTACACCAGCTTCTGCCAATGTGGGTATCTCTGCTTGGACTCAATGAGAACCTCACTGATGCAATAAACCGGTCGTTGAACCGGATACTCCTTGCCTGCCTCCTTTTGCACTACCACAATAGCCACACTGACAGCCCTGGCATTGGCAGCTACATATAGAAACAATGGCTCCTTATCAATAGGAGCAGCAAGGACAGGTGGCTCGGCTAACTACTTTTTCAAGTCCTCAAACGCTGCATCAGCAACATCACTCCAGACAAAATTGTCTGTCTTTTTCATCATCTGATATAGAGGGACAACTTTCTCCCCCAACCGGCTGATAAACCGGCTCAATGCTGCAATACGACCCGCCAGACGTTGAACATCGTTGATACACACCGGTTTAGCCAGAGAAGTAATTGCTTTGATTTTTTCCGGGTTAGCCTCAATGCCTCTGTTAGACACCAAAAAACCCAAGATCTTGCCTACTGGTAGACCAAAGGAACACTTGGCCCGATTAAGCATCATCTTATAAATTCGGAGATTATCAAAAGTTTACTTCAAATCATCTATCAACGTCTCCTCTTTCCTGGACTTCACAACAATATCATCCACATAAGCATGAACATTGCGCCCGATCTGAGTATGAAGACAATTCTGCACACAGCGCTGATAAGTCCCTTGGGAACTCTTGATCCCAAAAGGCATAGACACATAGC
The DNA here is from genome assembly GCF_003073215.2 of Triticum urartu. Taxonomy (NCBI): domain Eukaryota; kingdom Viridiplantae; phylum Streptophyta; class Magnoliopsida; order Poales; family Poaceae; genus Triticum; species Triticum urartu. The sequence goes on along the minus strand of NC_053022.1, from coordinate 91,929,309 downwards.
AAAAGGATCCAAAGGGAGTTATAAAAGCTGTCTTCTCCTGGTCCTTAACTGCCATCTTGATTTGATGATAACCAGAATAAGCATCCAGAAAACTCAAATGCTCACAACCCGCCGTAGCATCGATAATCTGATCAATACGAGGGAGGGCGAAAGGATCAGCCGGACAAGCCTTGTTTAAATCTGTGTAGTCCACACACATGCGCCAAGTGCCATTCTTCTTAAGTACCAGCATCGGGTTAGCCAACCACTCAGGATGAATTACTTTAACGGTAAACCCGACTGCCAGGAGCCGGGCTACCTGCTCACCAATAGCCTTACGCCTTTCTTCGTTGAAGCGGCGGAGAAACTGCTTGACCGGTTTAAACTTAGGATCAATATTAAGAGTGTGCTCAGCGAGTTCCCTCAGTACACCTAGCATGTCAGAAGGTTTCCATGCAAAGATGTCCCGGTTCTCACGGATGAACTCGATGAGCGCGCTTTCCTATTTCAGATCCAGATTAGCACTAATGCTAAACTACTTGGATGAATCGCCAGGAACAAAATCAACTAACCTGGTTTCCTCGGGCGATTTAAACTTCAAGGCCAGATCATTCTCTGTAGTTGGCTTTTTCAAAGAAGTCATATTCGACGGATCAACATTGTCCTTATAAAATTTCAACTCCTCTATTCCACAAACCGACTCAGCATAAGCCACATCACCTTCTTCACATTCCAAAGCTATCTTTCGGCTCCCATGTACCATGATGGTCCCCTTATGACCTGGCATCTTGAGTTGCAGATAAACATAACAGGGTCTTGCCATAAACTTAGCATAAGCCAGTCGTCCAAACATGACATGATAAGGGCTCTTGATTTTCACCACCCCAAAGGTCAACGTCTCTGACCTAGAATCATGATCATCTCCAAAAACAACTTCCAGGGCTATCTTACCAACTGGATACATCGACTAACCAGGCCCCACTCCATGGAAAACAGTGTTTGACGGTTTAAGATTTTTATCCGTCAAACCCATACGACGGAAGGTGTCATAATAAAGGATATTAATGCTGCTCCCTCCGTCCATGAGCACCTTGGTGAACTTATACCCTCCAACCTGAGGCACAACCACTAATGCCAGATGACTCGGGTTATCAACCTGGGGCGGATGATCCTCTCGACTCCACACAATGGGCTGCTCAGACCAGCGCAAGTAACGGGGCACTGCCGGTTCAACAGAATTTACTGCCCTTTTATGAAGCTTCTGGTCCCGCTTGCACAAACTAGTGGTGAAGACGTGATACTGCCCACTATTCAACTGTTTTGGGTTACTCTGATATCCAGACTGCTGCTGCTGATTCCCCTAACTAGATTGTTGATGGTAACCGCCCTGATTGCCTGGATGACCTTGGTGACCTTGATGACCCTGGAACCCAGAGCCTGCACCGCCACCTCCATAACCCGGACCCTATGAACCGGATCCTGAACTGCCTCCCGGTCCATGGTTGCTTTGAAAAAGATTTGAATTCTTGAACTCCCTCATGATGTAACAATCTTTCCAAAGGTGAGTAGACGGTCTTTGACATGTATCATGCTTCGGGCAGGGCTGATTCAACATCTGCTCAAGATTAATGCCTGATCCTCCGGTCTGTGGGGATGGTCTGCCCTTACGTCCCTGGCCATTATTCTGTGCATTGGTATTTGCCACAAAATCCAGGTTGCTATCAACCTTGCGCTTACCATTACCTCCCTGATTCGCCGTCGGGTTATGCTGCTGCCCTTCGCTACTGCTGCTCTTCTTTCCCTTTCCTGATTTTTCATCATCAGACTCAGGATCTTTGGTACTTTAGAGTCAGCGTACTTAACCAGAGTAGCCATAAGTGTCCCCATGTCATTGAAGTGACGTTTAAGCCGCCCTAATTTCTGCTTGAGGGGCGTAAAATGGCAGTTTTTCTCTAACGTCAAGACTGCTGAATCGGCATTGATCCGGTCTAACGAGTGCAGTATCGTTGAAACCGGACGCACCTAATGGGTTGTTGATTCTCCTTCTTCCTGGACACAGGAGGCCAAATCCACAATTGACATGGGCTGCTTACACGTGTCCTTGAAATTCTGGATAAACCGGGCTTTTAACTCGGCCCATGACCCAACAGAGTTAGCCAGTAATCCTTTCAACCAAGTACGAGCCGTTCCTTCTAACATCATGGTAAAATATTTAGCACATGCAGCCTCATCAACATCCAACAGTTCCATCACCATGATTCAGGAGGTAAATCGGCCATGTAGTTGGGTACCTTACGGGGACCATTGAAATCCTGGGGCAACTGTACGTTACGCAAATCCGGGGTCAAACACAGCACACCCAAATACCTAAAAGTTACTCATGTCTCGACCGAAGCCGTCGGAGGAACCGGAGAAGGCTAACGGGCCGCGTACTGCGCCGCTAACTCGGCCTCTCAATGTGCTATCCCTTGGTCCACCATGTTCCGAGCACCGGCCCGACCGCCTGCCGGGTTATGGCCATGAGGCGGATTACGATTCCGCGCACTGCTGGGCATGGTTGGCTCATCAATATCTCTGCTGTAACTCCGGCTCGGACGGGGTGTGGAATGAATCCTCTCATGGCTGTATGAATAAGCCTGCTGCTGAGCCAAGGCTGTCTGAAGGAGCTCTCTAGCCCGTCGCGTCTCAACTACTACTGGGGACTCACCTTCGACTAGGAGAGCCGCCAAACGTGAAGCGGCCGCGACCATGTTGTCCTAGGGGTTAGAGTAATGACCCGGCGGTGTCGACACATGATGCGGCGTCGGTGCATGCTACGGCGGGTTATCACCCTGACGAGGCAGATCCATCGTGCGTGGTTCAACCGGCGCCCCTGTTCCTGGTGCTTCAGTCCGGTTTATGACTGGCTGGTTACTGGTCCCTGCTCAGGGCGTGTTGAAGAGGTTTCTCGGCTCGTAAACCAAAGGTAAGCGGGTCTGATGCCTTCTCCTCATGACATCATTCGACGCGTTCTGATCTAGCATAAGCCGGTAGGATTCCGATTGAACCCGCTGCGCCTGAGCCTCCAACTCGGCCCACATCGTGGCCATCCTTACATCCTCGGCTGCCACGTCTTCCTTGGCTTGAGTTATCTGGTGTCTCACCTTGGCAATTTCCGCATTATGCTCATCCTGGTTTGCCGCACTAACCTCGATCACCATCAGTGTTGCTAAAGCGTCAAGTAAAACGGACAAAACCTGAGCCGACGGGCACGCAGGGCCTCTTGCCTCGACTGTTGTTGCTGCTGCTGACCCAGATATTAACGCCGTCGCAGTTGAAGAATTTTGCCCTGGCTGTGTACCGGCCATAAAGATTGCAACCCGGTTCAGTGACTCCTGGGGATCCGGAATACTGTTGCCATCGGAATAGCCCCCAAGCTAGCCGTCTTGCAGCAGGTACAATGACTCGGTCTCTCCTGTAGATGACTCGCCATCGGAGTAAACGACGGTTTCATCATTAGATACCGATCTATCCTCAGATTCTGCCCCGTGGATGACTCCCACGAAGGAACGCTTCATGGCAGGCTGAACCCTGGCGAGTCTGGCACTCTGACCCGTCTCGACGATGTTGGTGCAGATGTCCGGCTCAGGGCCCGGTTCGCCGATCTTGCCGATGAAGACGTGAATTCCGCCGAAGGGGACCCGGTACCCGTACTCAATGGAGCCGGCCTCGGGGCCCCAACCCGCGTCGTCGATGTAGAGCTTGTCGCGGTGACTCTTGGTCATCCAGCCCACGGCGTATCCATTGAGCCCTTCGAAGCTGCCCTTCAAGAACACGAAACCATCGTGCTATAGCCCCACGGTGGGCGCCAACTGTCGTGGAAACGTCATGACAGATGTCATAGTGTGAGGACTTAGTTGTGAGGCCATCGTGTTGAGGTTAGCTTAAAGGGGTTAAATAGGATAAAGGACATGTGAGTTTATACTGGTTCGGCCCCTTACGATGAAGGTAAAAGCCTAGTCCATTTTATAGTTGGTATTGCTAGGGTTTCGATGAATGGGGAGAGAATATGCTTGACCCAGCTCTCGATCTCTTGTTTTCTGTCTCTAAACCGTCGCCAGGTCGTCCCTTTATATACACAGGTTGACGCCCGACAGTTTACAGAGTCCCGGCCGGCTCATAAACGTGTCCGGCTCGGTTTCTACCTTTTCTTATCTTACAACACAAGTTATTCATCTTATGGCGGTTTATATCTATGGGTCATAATCCGCCTTTGGGCCTTGGACCCTCTTGTTAACTCTCCTTTGTAAAGCGACGTACTCCTTGTCCTCGTGGGGTATGACAGGAATGAATTCACTATGAGTATTACCCGGCCCCTCCTGGGCGGTTTATACTCAATAGTTATATCCCCAACAAGTGGTGTCATGTGAACGTCGACTACATGACACTTCGCCATTGTTTGGGCCTAGAGGGAGGCATTGGGAAGTAATAAGTAGATGATGGGTTGCTAGAGTGACAAAATCTTAAACCCTAGTTTATGCGTTGCTTCGTAAGGGGCTGATTTGGATCCATATGTTTCATGCTATGGTTAGGTTTACCTTAGTACTTCTGTTGTAGTTGCGGATGCTTGCAAAAGGGGTTAATCATAAGTGGGATGCTTGTCCAATTAAGGGAAGCACCCAAGCACCAGTCCACCCACATATCAAATTATCAAAGTACCAAACGCGAATCATATGAACATGATGAAAACTAGCTTGACGATAATTCCCATGTGTCATCGGGAGCACTTTCCTTTATATAAGAGTTTGTCCAGGCTTGTCCTTTGCTACAAAAAGGATTGGGCCATCTTGCTGCACCTTATTTACTTTTATTACTTGTTACCTGTTACAAATTACCTTATCACAAAACTATCTGTTAGCGATAATTTCAGTGCTTGCAGAGAATACCTTGCTGAAAACCGCTTATCATTTCCTTCTGCTCCTTGTTGGGTTCAACACTCTTACTTATCGAAAAGGCTACGATAGATCCCCTACACTTGTGTGTCATCAATGTGCTACTTTCTCATTCGAGAGAAGGTACAACTACCTGATCAAGTTCTACTTTTCTCTCACTCACTTCTTTCGAGAGAAACTCCTTCTATAGAAATGACCCATTCTTAGCAACAAAGATCTTGCCTTCAAATCCGTGGTAGAAGGTGTACCAGTAGTTTCTTTAAGGTGTCCTATGAAGACGCACTTCTCCGATTTGGGTTCAAGCTTAGCAGGCTGAAGCCTTTTGATATAAGCGTCGCATCCCCAAACTTTAAGAAACAACATCTTAGGTTTCTTGCCAAACCATAGTTCATACGGTGTTGTCTCAATGGATTTAGATGGTGTCCTATTTAACATGAATGCGGTTGTCTCTAATGCATAACCACAAAATGATAAAGGTAAATCGGTAAGAGAAATCATAGAACACACCATATATAATAAAGTACGATTACGAGTTCGGACACACCATTACATTGTGGTGTTCCAGGTGGCGTGAGTTGTGAAACAATTCCACATTGTCTTAAATGAAGGCCAAACTCATAACTCAAATATTCGCCTCCGCGAGCAGATCATAGAAACTTTATTTTCTTGTTACGATGATTCTCCACTTCATTCTAAAATTCTTTGAACTTCCCAAATGTCTCAGACTTGTGTTTCATCAAGTAGATATAACCATACCTACTCATATCATCTGTGAAGGTTAGAAAGTAACGATACCCACCGCGTGCCTCAACATTCATTGGACTGCATACATCAGTATGTATTATTTCCAATAAGTCATTAGCTCGCTCCATTGTTCTGGAAAACGGAGTTTTAGTCATCTTACCCATGAGACATGGTTCGCAAGTATCAAATTATTCATAATCAAGTGACTCCAAAAGTCCATCTGCATGGAGTTTCTTCATGCACTTTGCACCAATATGACCTAAAAAGCAGTTCCACAAGTATGTTGCACTATCATTATCAACTTTGCATCTTTTGGCATCAGTATTATGAATATGTGTATCACTAGAATCCAAGATTCAACAAGAATAGACCATTTACTAAGGGTGCATGACCATAAAAGATGTTACTCATATAATAGAACAACCATATTATTCTATGACGTAAACGAATAACCGTCTTGCAATAAACAAGATCCAGATATAATGTTCATGCTCAATGCTGGCACCAAATAACAACTATTAAGGTCTAAAACTAATCCTAAAGGTAGATATAGAGGTAGCGTGCCGATGGCGATCACATCGACCTTGGAACCATCTCCAACGCGCATCGTCACCTCGTCCTTAGCTAATCTTCATTTATTCCACAGCTCCTGTTTTGAGTTACAAATATGAGCAACCAAACCGGTATCAAATACCCAGGCAGTACTACGAGCATTAGTAACAAACACATCAATAATATGTATATCAAATATACCTTTGTTCACTTTGCCATCCTTCTTATCAGCCAGGTATTTGGGGCAGTTCCACTTCCAGTGACCATTTCCTTTGAAGTAGAAGCACTCAGTTTCAGGCTTGGGTCCAGCTTTGGGCTTCTTCATGGGAGCAGCAACTTGCTTGCCATTCTTCTTGAAGTTCCCTTTCTTTCCCTTGCCCTTTTTCTTAAAACTAGTGGTCTTGTTAACCATCAACACTTGATGATCCTTCTTGATTTCTACCTCCACCCATTTCTGCATCGCGAAGAGCTGGGGAATCATTTTCGTCATCCCTTGCATATTATAGTTCATCACGAAGCCTTTGTAGCTTTGTGGCAGTGACTGAAGAACTCTGTCAATAACACTCTCAACTAGAAGATCAATTTCCAGTTGTGTCAAGTGGTTATGATACCCAGACATTTTGAGTATGTGTTCACTGAGAGAACTATTCTCCTCCATATTACAACTATAGAACTTGTTGGAGACTTCATATCTCTCAACCCGGGCATTATCTTGAAATATCAACTTCAGCTCTTGGAACATCTCATATGCTCCCTAGCGTTCAAAACGTCTTTGAAGTCCCGGTTCTATGTCGTAAATCATGGCACACTGAACTATCGAGTAGTCATTAAATTGAGCCTGCCATACGTTCATAACATCTACATCAGCTCCTGCAGCAGGTCTGTGTAACGCCCTCGATGCGGCTATAGCTCCCACGTGTCGAGGCACGACTTAGAGACATAACCGCATTGAAAGCAATGTCGCAAGTCAGGCAATCATTACAATAACCCATGTAATATATAATAAAAGGGGAAGAACATAGTTGGCTTACACTCGCCACGTCACATCAAAGTACATAAATAACATCCATCAGACAGACACTCATGGCCCGACTACGGCGCCAAAATAGAAAAGAACCCAACATGCGACAAGGCCCTGAATCAAACCCCAACTAGGCACCACTACTGATCATCGGGAAAGGAAACATAATAACGCTGAGAGTCCTCGTCGAACTCCCACTTGAGCTCGTACTCGTCACCTGGAGCGAAATCACCTGGACCTGCATCTGGAATTATAGTATCTGTGAGCCACAGGGACTCAGCAATCTCGCACCCTCGCGATCAAGACTATTTAAGCTCATAGGAAGGGTAAGGCAAGTATATGTGGAGCCACAGCAAGCGACTATCATATGTGGTGGCTAACTTATACGCAAAAGAGAGCGAGAAGAGGAGGCAAAGCGCGAGTGAGAATCTAGAGGAACAACCTGCGCAAGCAAAACTCCAACACCGTGTCCACTTCCCGGACTCCACCGAGAAGAGGCCATCACGGCAACACACACAGTTGATTCATTTTAATTAATTAAGGTTTAAGTTATCTACAACCGGACATTAACAAATTCCCATCTGCCCATAACCGCGGGCACGGCTTTCGAAAGTTCAATCCCTGCAGGGGAGTCCCAACTTAGCCCATGACAAGCTCTCACGGTCAATGAAGGAATAGACCTCCACCCGAGACACACCGATCAGACTCGGTAACCCGGTACAACAAGACAATTCGACAGGTTAAAACAAGACCAGCAACACCGCCCGAATGTGCCGACAAATCCTGATAGGAGCTGCACATATCTCTTTCTTAGGGCACACTCAGATGAGACTAGCTACGAGTAAAACCAACCCTCAAGTTTCCCCGAGGTGGCCCCGCAGCCAGCTCAGTTCGGACCAACACTCAGAGGGAGCACTGGCCCGTGGGGGGCTAAAATAAGATGACCCTTGAGTCTGCAGAACCCAAGGGAAAGAAAAGGCTAGGTGGCAAATGGTAAAACCAAGGTTGGGCATTGCTGGAAAAGCTTTAATCAAGGCGAAATATCAAGGGGTTCCCATTATAACCCAACCGCGTAAGGAACGCACAAATCCGGGAACATAACACCGATATGACGGAAACTAGGGCGGTAAGAGTGGAACAAAACACTAGGCGAGAGGCCGAGCCTTCCACCCTTTACCAAGTATATAGATGCATTAAGATAACATAGCAATATAATGATATCCCAACAAGTAAATACATGACGTTCCAACAAGGAACGGCCTCCAATCTTCACCTGCAACTAGCAACGCTATAAGAGGGGCTGAGCAAAGCGGTAACATAGCCAATCAACATTTACAGCAAGTAGGCATCTAAATGCAATGAAATGAACATGCTACAGCCACCAAACATGACAAAAAAATGCATGGCAGGGATGAACACAAGATGCTTAATAAAAGACTAGCACTGAGCCACGGCCAATTCATCCATTATGAGGTTCAAACAAGCATGGCAAAAACGCAAATGCAAAACAGATTCCAGACATGGTGAAATTAACACTTGTCTGGATTTTCAGATCACGAAGCCCTCTTCGGAGCAGCAAAACAACATGATACATGACCTTATTAAGACAAGTAAGGACATGGCATGGAGCTACTCAACAAGCTTAACAAAATACCCAAAGTGACCTGGGGCCAAAAGGGTTCACAAAATATATTAACGGGCACACGAACATAGCTAAAACACAATCAGTTTTCAGACTTGGTGAAAACTGAGACATGCTGAAATATAACTCACGAAGGCATGTAAACGAGCTCGATGCACTCACCATGATGCAATTCATGGCAAGGCAAGCATACATCCATTAAGAAGGCACAAAATGCAAGCTAGAAATGGCAAGAAAAATGGCATAGCATGCACGGATCAACTACAATAACATCGGCAAAATCGCAAACGAGTTGACGATCTGCCCAGATTCACCATGAAGCAAAAGTAGAGCTCCATTGACTCAAGCTAGAATGCTCCATAATTGCAAACAAAGACATGGATGGATAGAGCATAACATGAATAACAAAACTCCTTTACTCATAATCCTCAAAAGAGGCACGGATCACTAGGAAACAAGCTGAACATATGGCATCATGAACTAAAATATCCCAGAATTGGTGAAAACAACTAAGTCCCTGAAAACAGATTTACCGGGTGCCTCACTTTGCAAGCTTGCACAAGTCACCACACACATCCTAAAAATGCATGGGTTGCACCTCTGGAAAGAAGACAAAATGCTTAACAAAACATATGAAGGACTCACAGGCATAGCATGCACACAATAATCATGGCAAAAATGACAAAAGTCTAAGATGAACTAGCAGATCTGAAAATTAACTCACGAAGCCTCCTTCTAACAGCTTTTCGGGCATCAAGATGAGCTCAAATGAAAATGATGCAATGGAATGAAATGATGTACTCGTCGAGACGAACATTTTGATATATAATATGTCCAACACGGAGCTACGGATGCAGAGTTACGGGCGGTCAAAGTAGGCATAAAAAAATTAACGGAGAGGGCAAAAGTCAACCCCGATCTAGGGTTACTGTAGCAGTGGATCGGATCTGAGCACGGCACTGTTCATCGAGCGGAAACCGAGGACGGCCGGCATTGAGGACGGCGGCGACCGGAGTAGGAGGGGTGCCGGCGAGGAGAGGCCGGGGCGCGCCGGCCGGAGCAAGGCGGCGCCGGCTTGGACGAGGGCGGCGCCGGCTCGGGCGAGGCGGGGTTCGGCGCGGACGGTGAGGGGCGGCCGGGCGCGGACGGCGTGGCGGCGAGGCAGCGCCGGCAGCGGTAGGCGGCGGCGGACGGTGAGCTCCCGGGCGGCGGAAGGAGCCGGGCGGCGGGGCAAGCTAGCTGGGCTGCGGGGGCCCCGCGTGGGCTCGGGCGGGCCTCGGTGGCGGCGATGTGGACCGGGCGGCGGGGCGAGTCACGATGTGACACGTGGCGGTGGCGGGCTATCCGGACATGTCCGGCTCGGGTGATTTCGTCCGGCGGCGGCGGGAGAGATGGATCTAGGGTTAGGGAGGAGAAGAACCGTGAATTTTGGAGGGGGTGTATATATAGGCATAAGTGGAGCTAGGAGACTCCAAATGAGGTGCGGTTTTCGGCCACGCGATCGTGATCGAACGCTCTAGGACATGGAGCAGAGTTTGGTGGGTTTTGGGCCAAATTGGAGGGGTGTTGGGCTGTAACACACACGAGGCCTTTTCGGTCCCTCGGTTAACCGTTGAAGTATCAAAGGAAGTCCAATTGATACGAAACTTGACAGGCGGTCTACCGGTAGTAAACCAAGGCCGCATGGCAAGTCTTGGTCCAATCCGGAAATTTTTAATCCCCACACATGAAAGAAAGCTAGAAATGACCACCGGAGGAGAACGAAGCGCCGGAATGCAAAACGGACAACGGGGAAAATGCTCGAATGCATGAGATGAACACGTATGCAAATGCAATGCACATGATGACATGATATGAGATGCATGAAAATGAAAACAACACACGGAGACAAAGACCCGAACCCGAGAAATAAATATAACTTAACGCCGGAAATGGCAAGAGTTGGAGTACAAATAGGGAAAGTAACATCCGGGGTGTTACGACACTCCACCACTACGAAAAGATCTCGTCCCGAGATCTAGGACTGAAAGAACTCCGGGTACTCAGAACGGAGGTGATCCTCGCGTTCCCAGGTAGCTTCACGGTCGAAATGGTGTGACCACTTGACTTTGAGAAATTTGATTGACTTGTTGCGAGTCTTGAGTTCAGTCTCTTCAAGAATAGCAACTGGGTGCTCACGATAAGAGAGATCTTCTTGGAGCTCAATGTCCTCGAAGTTGACGGTGCGGTCAGGAGTCTTGAAGCACTTTCGGAGCTGAGAGACATGGAACACATCATGAACATTTGCAAAGTTTGAAGGAAGCTCGAGTTGATAGGCGAGGTCGCCTCTCTTGCTGACAATCTTGAAAGGTCCCACGTATCTAGGGGCAAGCTTCCCTTTGATACCGAAGCGACGAGTACCTTTCATAGGAGAGACACGGAGGTAAACATGATCTCTGATCTCGAAAGCCAAATCACGGTGCTTACTATCATAGTAGCTCTTCTGGCGGGATTGGGCTGCTTTGAGGTTATCACGAATGACTTTGCACATTTCTTCTGCTTCTGTGATTAAGTCATTACCCAGCAGCTGACGTTCACCGGTTTCAGACCAGTTGAGAGGGGTACGACACTTCCTGCCATACAGAATTTCAAATGGGGCCTTGCCGAACTTGCTTGAAAACTATTGTTGTACGAGAATTCAGCATAAGGAAGACAATCCTCCCACTTCATGCCGAAGGAGATCACACAAGCCCTGAGCATATCTTCAAGAATCTGGTTGACACGCTCGACTTGACCGCTTGTTTGAGGATGGAAAGCTGTGCTGAAGCGGATGTTGGTGCCCATGGCCTTCTGAAAAGAATCCCAAAACTTGGAGGTAAAGATGCTGCCACGGTCTGAAGATATCACTTGAGGAATACCGTGCAGAGAGACAATGCGAGAGGTATAGAGTTCCGCCAATTGAGCTGCAGTGATCGACTCTTTGATAGGCAGAAAATGAGCCACTTTGGTGAGCTTGTCGATGACAACAAATATAGCATCATTGCCACGTTTGGACTTTGGAAACCCAGTCATGAAATCCATTTCAATGTGGTCAAACTTCCATTCTGGAATGGCAAGAGGTTGGAGGAGACCAGCTGGCCTTTGGTGTTCTGCCTTCACTCTTCTGCAGACATCACATTCATTCACGAATTGAGCGAACTCGCGCTTCATTCGAGTCCACCAATAAGCTTGCTTGAGGTCCTGATACATCTTCGTGCTCCCAGGGTGGATGGAGAGGAGAGAATTGTGAGCCTCGTTCATGATCACTTTACGAAGTTCACCTTTGGGCACAACAATACGATCCTCGAAGAAGAGAGTGTCCTTGTCATCAAGGCGGTAGCACTTATACTTGGACTGACTCTTGGCAATCCCAATCTTCACCTTTTTCACCATAGCATCAAGAAGCTGGGCTTGGCGAATCTGGTCTTCTAAGGTAGGAGAGACTTGAAGGTTGGCGAGGGAACCTTGAGGGACAACTTGCAGATTAAGTTTACGGAAAGCTTCACAAAGCTCGGGTTGATAAGGCTTGAGAATCAGACTGTTGCAGTAGGCCTTTCTGCTCAAAGCGTCAGCAATCACATTGGCCTTATCTGGAGTGCACTCAATACTCGGATTATACTCTTGAATCATTTCGACCCATCGAGTTTGTCTGAGGTTGAGATTAGGCTGAGTGAAGATGTACTTGAGACTCTTGTGATCAGTGAAAATGTCCACTTTTCTTCCCAATAGAAGATGTCTCCAAGTCAAAAGAGCATGCACAACTGCTGCCAACTTGAGATCATGAGTGGGGTAGTTCTTCTCATTAGGCTTCAACTGGCGAGATGTATAAGCAACAACTTTCTTCTCTTGCATCAATACTGCGCCAAGACCTTGGAGAGAGGCATCACAAAAGACCTCGTACGGCTTGGATTCATCAGGCGGAGTCAGAACTGGAGCAGTGATCAACTTCTCTTTCAAAGTTTTGAAAGCAATATCACACTCTGGAGACCAAACATACTTGACGTGCTTCTGAAGAAGATTTGAGAGAGGCTTCGCGATCTTAGAAAAGTTTTGAACGAATCTTCGGCAGTAGCTTGCGAGACCGAGAAAACTGCGGAGTTGCTTCACATTCTGAGGAGGTTCCCAATTCACAATTGCGGAAACCTTCTCGGGATTCACGGAAATGCCCTTGGCAGAGATGATATGACCAAGATAAAGAACCTCATCGAGCCAAAATTCACACTTGGAGAACTTGGCGTAGAACTGATGTTCCCTGAGCTTATCGAGAACCAAACGCAAGTGCGTGGCATGATCTTCCTTGTTCTTGGAGAAAACCAGAATGTCGTCGAGATAGACCAAAACGAAGTCATTGGTGTAGGCGTGGAAGATGAAGTTCATCATGCGAGAGAATGTCGGAGGAGCGTTGCGAGGCCAAAAGACATGACAGTGTATTCATATGAACCAAAGCTTGTTCTGAATGCTGTCTTGGGAATATCTTCTTCACGAATGCGAATCTGGTGATAACCCATACGGAGATCAAGCTTGGAGAATACTTGGGCACCTTTGAGTTGTTCGAACAGCTCATTGATGTTGGGAAGTGGGTATTTGTTCTTGATGGTCTTCTTGTTCACTGGACGGTAATCAACACAAAGTCGGTCCGTTCCATCCTTCTTCTTCACAAAAAGAACACCACAACCCCACGGAGAAGAACTAGGCCGGATGAGACCCATTCTTTCTTGCTCATCGAGTTGCTTCTTCAGCTCCTTCAACTCTTCAGGTCCGAGCTTGTAAGGACGTTTGCACACAGGTTCCGTGCCAGGCTCAAGTTCAATAACGAATTCAACTGGCCGGTGCGGAGGCATTCCTGGGAGCTCTTCTAGAAAGACGTCTTGATATTCACAAACGACTGGAATTTGAGAGATGGCATCCAATTCACCCTTCTCATTGAGAGAAAACAGACGAATGGTATTATCCCGAGCGGCAAAGACAATTACATCCTCAGACGAATGAGTCAATTGAATCTGCCTGGCAGCACAATCAAGCTGAGCCTTGTGCTTAGAAATCCAATCCATCCCGAGAATAAGATCAATATCCGAGTTACCAAGAACCATTGGAGAAGCCAGAAACTTGAAATCACCCATCAAGATAGAAATATCCGGAACCATCAAACTAGAACTCAGACGCTTAGCTGGAGAGACAACTTGCATAGCTCTAGGTAAAGCCTTAGTACTAAAATTGTTCTCCGATGCAAATGGGAATGAAATGAAGGAATGCGATGCACCAGAGTCAAAAAGTACTTTTGCGGGAATATCATTAACAGGAAGGTTACCCATGATCACATCTGACGAGTCCTCTGCCTGAGCTGCATTCATCAAATTGACCTTGGCGTGCTTGGGGTTATGCTTGACCACAGCTGTACTTGCCGATCTGACAGGAGGAGGAGGAAGAAGACGCCTCTGGTTGAAGCACTTGTTGGCATAGTGACCCTTCTGTTGGCACTTGTTGCACGTGACCTCTGAAAGCGGACGGTGATACGGAGCACTCGATCTTGGAGCTTGAGACGAAGTCTTGTTCTGAAAGCCTGGGTTGGGTGGGTGGGAAGAACCACTGCCACCTTTGCTCTTCTGCTGATACGGCTGACGGAACGGAGGAGGAGGAAGCCAAAACTTCTGTTGCTTGGCCACTTGAGTAGAGGAAGAAGGAGTAACATCTCTGACTCGCTTCTTGGAAGCATCACACCTCAACTGAGCAGCCTCTTGCTTCAGTGCCATGTTGTAGAACTCATCGTACCTCAATGGCTCAAAGAGAACAAGAGCGAGCTGAATATCTTCTCTGAGACCACTCCTGAACTGATATATGATGCTCTTCTCATAAGGCACGTCCTGCTTGGCAAAGCGGGCAAGCTTCTGGAACAATTTGTTGTAATCATAGACAAACAAAGAACCTTGCTTCAGATTGCGGAATTCCTCACGCCTGCTTTCAACCACGCTCCGCGGAATATGGTGAGCTCGGAAATCTCGACGGAAATCATCCCAAGTGATAACACGTCCACCTCTAGAATCCTTGTACTGCTGGAACCATTCTGCAGCTTGATCTTTGAGTTGGAAGGAAGCGAACTTCACAAAGTCCTCAGGCGTGACATTGCTGCACTCGAAATGCTTACACAGATCCACAAGCCAATCGTCAGCATCGGTTGCCTCAACACAATTGCTGAAAGTCTTTGGACCATTAGCAAGGAACTGGTTGAGTGTAGCAAAGTGACTCTGATTGCTGCCTTGATTCCCTTGACTGCCTTGATTGCGCTCTTGAAGAATTTGCATGATCAGCTGAGTGTTTGCATTGGTTGCGGCCATCACAGCTTGCCATGCTTCTGGAGGAGGTGGAGGCGGTGGCGGATCTTGATTCTGGTTCTGACTGGTGCTCTTAGCGGGAGCCATCCTGAAGAGGTTGACCACCGTTAGCACATAGACAGATAAATATTGAAGCTGAAACCAATGGAATGAAAATTGCAACATATAGTCTTCACATCCGAACAAAATGAATGAATGCATTCCTCTTCAAATGGTCACATATCCATAAATTGAGAAGCCACGTAGAATTAAGGTAGAGAAATAAATCAACAAGGTACGGATCAAGAACGAATGATCAGTAAGAAATCCCAATCTCAAACCAATATCCATGGAAGAAGAACTAGAGCTACTAGAATTCCCACCTATGAAACTCCCGAACCTTTTCGGTTATGCAATCAGGTGTTGGGGATACAGGGGAAGCATAATATCTCACCCAAACTAGCAAATCCTACATCCAGCTGTATCCATCCTTCAACACATAACCAAGAAAACTTCGGAAACCATCTACCTCAACCTTCAAAAAGCATCCGTTATACAAGTTATGGCATACTCCCGAACTCCCGCCCCAGTACTGGGTGGCGTCGAGGTTATCTCACCAACGAACTGCATAAAAGAGATTTTCGATGTCGGCGAACATATCTCAAGTATTCCAGAATTGCAACGATAAAATTATGATGACAACACCTCAGAGCTCAACTCCCCGGGACACTTCCACTAAACCCCTGACAGGAGGCACCAAGACAGTATTCTCATCATAAGCCATCGGAACAAATCCAAGATACTCGCGTGATCCTAAATTTTTTTTTAGTGAAATTTGAGAAGAGAAGAGTCAAAACTCTACGTCAGGATGCCTTACCAGAGCGATGAGGAGACTGGGAAGTAAAAAGAATTCCTAAGCTCTCCGATATAAAATTCCTAAAGACTCAAAACATTTTTCTAGACACAACTCGGCTGCTAAAAACGATCAAGCAATGGGGCTCCTAAGGTCGGGGAAGGCTCTGATTACCAACTTGTAACGCCCTCGATGCGGCTATAGCTCCCACGTGTCGAGGCACGACTTAGAGACATAACTGCATTGAAAGCAATGTCGCAAGTCAGGCAATCATTACAACAACCCATGTAATATATAATAAAAGGGGAAGAACATAGTTGGCTTACACTCGCCATGTCACATCAAAGTACATAAATAACATCCATCAGACAGACACTCATGGCCCGACATGCGACAAGGCCCTGAATCAAACCCCAACTAGGCACCACTACTGATCATTGGGAAAGGAAACATAATAACGCTGAGAGTCCTTGTCGAACTCCCACTTGAGCTCGTAGTCGTCACCTGGAGCGAAATCACCTGGACCTGCATCTGGAATTATAGTATCTGTGAGCCACAGGGACTCAGCAATCTCGCACCCTCGCGATCAAGACTATTTAAGCTCATAGGAAGGCTAAGCCAAGTATATGTGGAGCTGCAGCAAGCGACTAGCATATGTGGTGGCTAACTTATACGCAAAAGAGAGCGAGAAGAGGAGGCAAAGCGCGAGTGAGAATCTAGAGGAACAACCTGCGCAAGCATAACTCCAACACCGTGTCCACTTCCCGGACTCCGCCGAGAAGAGGCCATCACGGCAACACACATAGTTGATTCATTTTAATTAATTAAGGTTTAAGTTATCTACAACCGGACATTAACAAATTCCCATCTGCCCATAACCGCGGGCACGGCTTTCGAAAGTTCAATCCCTGCAGGGGAGTCCCAACTTAGCCCATGACAAGCTCTCACGGTCAACGAAGGAATAGACCCTCCCACCCGAGACACACCGATCAGACTCGGTAACCCGGTACAAAAGACAATTCGACAGGTTAAAACAAGACCAGCACACCGCCCGAATGTGCGACAAATCCCGATAGGAGCTGCACATATCTCTTTCTCAGGGCACACTCAGATGAGACTAGCTACGAGTAAAACCAACCCTCAAGTTTCCACCGAGGTGGCCCCGCAGGCAGCTCAGTTCGGACCAACACTCAGAGGGAGCACTGGCCCGTGGGGGGCTAAAAATAAGATGACCCTTGGGCTCCGAACCCAAGGGAAAGAAAAGGCTAGGTGTGGCAAATGGTAAAACCAAGGTTGGGCATTGCTGGAAAAGCTTTAATCAAGGCGAAATATCAAGGGGTTCCCATCATAACCCAACCGCATAAGGAACACAAAAATCCGGGAACATAACACCGATATGACTGAAACTAGGGCGGTAAGAGTGGAACAAAACACTAGGCGGGAGGCCGAGCCTTCCACCCTTTACCAAGTATATAGATGCATTAAGATAACATAGCAATATAATGATATCCCAACAAGTAAATACATGACGTTCCAACAAGGAACGACCTCCAATCTTCACCTGCAACTAGCAACGCTATAAGAGGGGCTGAGCAAAGCGGTAACATAGCCAATCAACGTTTTGCTAGGACAAGGTGGTTTAGAGTTTCAACATGGAAATTGAGAGGCTGACAAGCAAAAGGTAGGCATTGTAGCATTGGCATAGCAAGAGCGAGCAAACTAGCATGGCAAAGATAGTAGTGATTTCGAGGGTATGATCATCTTGCCTGCACAGTTGTCAGAGTTGACTGGATCCTCACAAGCAAACTCAACGGGCTCCTCGGTAGCGAACTCATCTCTCGGCTCTACCCAACAAGACAAACAAGCAACAAGGATACAATCAACCACGTGCAAGGCCAAGCAATAGGACGAAAAGATGACATGCTATGCGGGATGCGATGTGGGATGCAAAATGCAAGATATGACAGGAAATGCATGAACCTGGCCTCAACTTGGAATTCCAAGGGTTCCACTGGAAAGAGGGGATGAAATCGCTTGAAAACGATATAAAGAACGCCGGAATCGGAGTTACGGTTTAGAAATGGCAAGCGTTTTAAGATATGACACCGGTCTGCGATTTACAGCAAGTAGGCATCTAAATGCAATGAAATGAACATGCTACAGCCACCAAACATGACAAAAAAATGCATGGCAGGGATGAACACAAGATGCTTAATAAAAGACTAGCACTGAGCCACGGCCAATTCATCCATTATGAGGTTCAAACAAGCATGGCAAAAACGCAAATGCAAAACAGATTCCAGACTTGGTGAAATTAACTCTTGTCTGGAATTTCAGATCACGAAGCCCTCTTCGGAGCAGCAAAACAACATGATACATGACCTTATTAAGACAAGTAAGGACATGGCATGGAGCTACTCAACAAGCTTAACAAAAGACCCAAAGTGACCTGGGGCCAAAAGGGTTCACAAAATATATTAACGGGCACACGAACATAGCTAAAACACAATCAGTTTTCAGACTTAATGAAAACTGAGACATGCTGAAATATAACTCACGAAGGCATGTAAACGACCTCGATGCACTCACCATGGTGCAAGTCATGGCAAGCCAAGCATACATACATCAATAAGGCACAAAATTCAAGCTATACATGGCAAAAACAATGGCATAGCATGCACGGATCAACTACAATAACATCGGCAAAATCGCAAACGAGTTGACGATCTGCCTAGATTCACCACGAAGCAAAAGTAGAGCTCGATTGACTCAAGCTAGAGTGCTCCATAATTGCAAACAAAGAAATGGATGGATAGATCATAACATGAGTAACAAAACTCCTTGCCTGATCATCCTTAAAAGAGGCACGGATCACTAGGAAACAAGCTGAACATATGGCATCATGAACTAAAATATTCCAGACTTAGTGAAAACAACTAAGTCCCTGAAAACACATTACCGGGTGCCTCACTTTGCAAGCTTGCACAAGTCACCACACAAATCCTAAAAATGCATGGGTTGCACCTCTGGAAAGAAGACAAAATGCTTAACAAAACATATGAAGGACTCACAGGCATAGCATGCACACAATAATCATGGCAAAAATGACAAAAGTCTAAGATGAACTAGCAGATCTGAAAATTAACTCACAAAGCCTCCTTCTAACAGCTTTTCGGGCATCAAGATGAGCTCAAATGAAAACGATGCAATGGAATGAAATGATGTACTCGTCGAGACGAACATTTTGATATATAATATGTCCAAAACGGAGCTACGGATGCAAAGTTACGGGCAGTCAAAGTAGGCATAAAAAAATTAACGGAGAGGGCAAAAGTCAACCCCGATCTAGGGTTACTGTAGCAGTGGATCGGATCTGAGCACGGCACTGTTCATCGAGCGGAAACCGAGGACGGCCGGCATTGAGGACGGCGGCGACCGGAGTAGGAGGGGTGCCGGCGAGGAGAGGCCGGGGCGCGCCGGCCGGAGCAAGGCGGCGCCGGCTTGGACGAGGGCGGCGCCGGCTCGGGCGAGGCGGGGTTCGGCGCGGACGGTGAGGGGCGGCCGGGCGCGGACGGCGTGGCGGCGAGGCAGCGCCGGCAGCGGTAGGCGGCGGCGGACGGCGAGCTCCCGGGCGGCGGAAGGAGCCGGGCGGCGGGGCAAGCCAGCTGGGCCGCGGGGGCCCCGCGTGGGCTCGGGCGGGCCTCGGCGGCGGCGATGTGGACCGGGCGGCGGGGCGAGTCACGATGTGACACGTGGCGGCGGCGGGCTATCCGGACATGTCCGGCTCGGGTGATTTCGTCCGGCGGCGGCGGGAGAGATGGATCTAGGGTTAGGGAGGAGAAGAACCGTGAATTTTGGAGGGGGTGTATATATAGGCATAAGCGGAGCTAGGAGACTCCAAATGAGGTGCGGTTTTCGGCCACGCAATCGTGATCGAACGCTCTAGGACATGGAGCAGAGTTCGGTGGGTTTTGGGCCAAATTGGAGGGGTATTGGGCTGCAACACACACGAGGCCTTTTCGGTCCCTCGGTTAACCGTTGAAGTATCAAACGAAGTCCAATTGATACGAAAGTTGACAGGCGGTCTACCGGTAGTAAACCAAGGCCGCTTGGAAAGTCTCGGTCCAATCCGAAAATGTTTAATCCCCACACATGAAAGAAAGCTAGAAATGACCACCGGAGGAGAACGAAGCCCCGGAATGCAAAACGGACAACGGGGAAAATGCTCGAATGCATGAGATGAACACGTATGCAAATGCAATGCACATAATGACATGATATGAGATGCATGAAAACGAAAACAACACACGGAGACAAAGACCCGAACCCGAGAAATAAATATAACTTAATGCCGGAAACGGCAAGAGTTGGAGTACAAAGAGGGAAAGTTACATCCGGGGTGTTACAGTCTGTCACCTAGAGGTGTATCAAGGACATAATTCTTCTGTGCAGCAATGAGGATAATCCTCAAGTTATGGACCCAGTCCATGTAGTTGCTACCATCATCTTTCAACTTAGCTTTCTCTAGGAACGCATTAAAATTCAAGGGAACAGAAGCACGGGCCATTGATCTACAACATAGATATGCATAACTATCAAGACTAAGTTCATGATAAATTTTAGTTCAAATAATCAAATTACTAATGAACTCCCACATAAATCAACATCCATAAAGTTGTCTAAGTGATACATGATCCAAATCAACTAACCCATGTCCGATCATCACGTGAGATGGGGTAGTCTTCAATGGTGAACATCTCTATGTTGATCATATCTACTATATGACTCACGTTCGACCTTTCGGTCTCCAGTGTTCTGAGACCATGTCTGTACCTACTAGGCTTGTCAAGTTTAACCCAAGTATTCTGCATGTGCAAAACTGGCTTACACCCGTTGTATGTGAACGTAGAGTCTATCACACCCGATCATCACGAGGTGCTTTGAAACGTCGAACTTTACCAACGGTGCATACTCGGGGAGAACACTTTTATCTTGAACTTAAGTAAAGGGATCATCTTATAATGCTACCGTCGTTCTGAGGAAAATAAGATGCATAAAGGATAAACATCACATGCAATCAAAATATGTGACATGATATGGCCATCATCATCTTGTGCTTTTGATCTCCATCTCCAAAGCATCGACATGATCTCCATCGTCACTGGAATGACACCTTGATCTCCATCGTTGCATCGGGGTCGTCTCGCAAACTATTGCTTCTACAATTATTGCTAACATATAGCGATAAAGTAAAGCAATTACATGGCGCTTAGTGATTGACATGCAGGTCATATAATAATTAAAAATAACCCTAAGGCTCCTACTAGTTGTCGTACTCATCAACATGCAAGTCGTGGACTTATTACAAAACATGCTCATCTCATACATCAACATATATCAAATCACATCTCAACCATATCACATGACAACATACCCTGCAAAAACAACTTAGACGTTCTCTATTTTGTTGTTGCAAGTTTTATGTGGCTGCCACGGGCAACTAGCAAGAACCGTTCTTACCTATGCAAAACCACAATGGTGATTATTAAGTTTGCTTTTTTAACCTTCTACAAGGACTGGCTGTAGTCAAATTCGATTCAACTAAACTAGGAGAAATAGACACACGCCATCCACCTTTATGCAAAACAAGTTGCAGCAATCGTTTGTGTTATTATTGGTCTTCGCACACATTTCTGATTACGGACCTGTTTACGGACCTATTTGCCACATATCACACAAATTTTGTTCAGTTGAAATATTTCTGTTGTCTTGGCTCATCGCAAATCCGAGTGAACTGTATGTCCTCCATCGCACACACCTTGATCTGGCTGGCCGTTTCTATTGTGTTGCCTAATCACACACAGTTCATCCTAGTGAACTGTATGTCGTATATCTCACTCACCCACATCTGGCTGCCTATTTCTGTTTTTCTGCCTCATCGCAAATAGTTCTGCTGGATTAATTGTTTGCCACGCATCACACATGCAACTCTAATCTGAATCGTGTTTGATGTCACCACCATCGCAAATTTGTTGTATCTTTTTTGACGGTTTTATTACATCACCGTTTGTGATTAATGCATCGCACACAATTTTATAGAAGGGTCTCTGATTGGACTGTCGCATTTGGACCAACCTGTAGTAGTGCATCTATGCATAGACCTAGCTCATGATGCCACTATTAGGGAACGTTGCATGGAAAACAAAAAATTTCTACGCGCATGCTAGATCTATCCATGGAGATGCATAGCTAGGAGAGGGGGAGAGCATCTACGTACCCTTGTAGATCGCTAAGCGGAAGCATTTATCAACGCGATTGATGTAGTCGTACACCTTCACGATCCTTCCCGATCAAGTACTGAACGTACATCACCTCCACGTTCAGCTCGATGACGTCCTTGCCTTCTTGATCCAGCAAGAGGGGCGAAGTAGTGGATGAGTTCCAGCAGCACGATGGCATGGTGATGGTGGTCGTGAAGAACAATCTTTGCAGGGCTTCTCCAAGTACAATAGAAACTATGACAGAGGATAAACTAGAGGGGGCAGGGTTGCCGGCACCCGGCTTGGTGAATCTTGATGTGTTCCGGGTGCTAGCCCTGCCTCTCTATTTATATGCTGAGCCCTTGGGTCATTTCTTGGAGAAAGAGCCTCTGAAAAGTCGGTTTGGCGCGCAAGGAAAGAGTCCTTCTCGGACTCCAGGACTAGACGCCAGGGTCCCTGGCATCTGGCCCCTGGCCTCCAAAAAACTTCGTTTTGCACCTTCCTAAAGCCTCATGGGCTTTACCCCTTGGCCCAAATAAAGTGTTCTCGCACCAGAACATTTCGGGAAACCTCCAAAACCCATTCTGGTGAATTCTGAAACCATTCCGGAGACCAAACACTATTATCCAATATATCAATCTTTACCTCCGGACCATTTCGGAGCTCCTCGTCATGTCTGTTATCTCATTCGGGACTCCGAAAAACATTTGGTCACCAACAAACATAGCTCATATAATACTATATCATTAATGAATATTAAGCGCGTGGACCCTATGGGTTCAAGAATGATGTAGACATGACCGAGACGCTTCTCTGGTCAATAACCAATAGTGGTACTTGGATTCCCATATTGGTTCCTACATATTCTACAAATATCTTTATCAGTCGAACCTTTATGACAAATACGTAGTTCCCTTTGTCCGTCGGTATGATACTTGCCCGAGATTCGATCGTCGGTATCTTCATACCTAGTTCAGTCTCATTACCGGTAAGTCTCTTTACTCGTTCTGTAATACATCATCTTGTAAGTAACTCCTTAATCACTTTGCTTGCAAGCTTCTTATGACGTTGTATTACCGAGAGGGCCTAGAGATACCTCTCCGTCTTACGGAGTGACAAATCCCAATCTCGATTCACGCCAACTCAACAGACACCTTCGGAGATACCTGTAGAGCATCTTTATGATCACCCAGTTACGTTGTGATGTTTGATAGCACACAAGGTATTCCTCAGGTATCTGGGAGTTGCATGAGTTGACATTTAAGAAAGCAGTAGCAATAAACTGAACGATCATATGCTAAGCTAACGGATGGGTCTTGTCCATCACATTATTCTTATAATAATGTGATCCCATTATCAAATGACAACTCATGTCAATGGTCAAGAAACCTTAACCATCTTTTGATCAATGAGCTAATCTAGTAGAGGCATACTAGGGATTTGGTATTTGCTTATATGTATTCACACATGTATTTAAGTTTCCAATCAATACAATTATAGCATGAATAGTAAACCTTTATTATGAATAAGGAAATATGATAATAAGCAATTTATTATTGCCTCTAGGGCATATTTCCAACAAGTATGCCAATAGTTTAAAACAACAGATTAGAAAATTATTTATGCTAAGTTGTCATGATATGGGGACGTTCTGGTAGATGGCCTCGACGTTTCCTCAAGCCATGAAAATGTACTATAATTTGCTTGTCATCAATTCCTGCAAATCTCTTTCTCTCACACAACATAGCAGATCATCATTACACACTAAATCTTTCAATGGGAGCTTGCAAAATGCTTGCATTAGATCCCTCATTAGACACTATATATTCATCACCAAGAGCATGTAAAATGTTTGCATCAATTCCTTCATTACTAGTCTGTTCATTAGACACTTCAGGCCCAAGAACAACATGAGCTTGTATGTTTGCACCGGAAACTTGATTAGACACATCAGGTTCAGTCAGTTCAGTATTGATTGGGGAAGTTATAAAATAAGCAGAAATTGGTTTCATTTTCTTGTAGATTCCCTACATATAAGAAGTTTTACAGCACCATCAGGTTAACTAATGGCTAGAAATTGAACAATTGAATTAGATATAATCAGGGATGTGATGTACCTGCTCATTGTGCATGCTGCTCTTGCAAGCTGCGACAGTCCATTTGCGCAAGCTCAATGCCATGCTTGTGCTGCCATCGCTGTGTCCCATGAAGGCTACACCCAGGGTTGGATCTTCACCTTCTTGTCCTTCGATTTGCTTGAAGCTTGATGACCAGCATCCAACGAGGGTAAGAGGAAGAGCTTTGTCGGTCTGTCTAGTGGCAGTTAGGTTAGGAGTGAACCAGACTGGAGGCCGGGGCGAAAGAATTGGGGATTTTTCGTGTTGTCGATCGATATTGGAGACACTCGTTTGGGCCATGAGCCTGCTATAGGGCATGCCTTGCACTTACGTTATTGGCCCATCCAAATTGAAATGTTTTTCTTCATTTTTTACATTGCCTGCTCATGCACTGGGGCGAACAAAACTAGCCTGGGCTAACCTGGACGACTCAAACTAGGTGCGCACTTTCCCGCCACCCGAGGTGGCCTCCCATACCAGCCCCTACGGTGGCGGTGCCCATTTTCCATGTATGATTGGGGTAGTGAAAAATATTCCAGTGAAGCTTTTGATTTAACCATAGAATGGTTGAATTGCTTGTTTCTATGAACTGAGTTCGCCAATAATGTGAAGGATGCTAGTCTTTTCATCCTATTGTAGATTGCTTAGATCTCGATATGCCAAATGTAATTGCATGAAATATACAGTAAAAGTAGTGTGATGTGTGTTGCTACAACTAGTCTGACAACCTCGTATAACATATCAAGGATGCACCATCTTAATAGATTAACCATTCGACTTACCAATGCAGTGTGGGAGGAAAGAAGTATTGGGACTGCATATCCCATGGACTCCTTCGTAGAGCCTAGTGCCCATAATCTTGTGCGGCTCTAGCTGACCTTTTGTCGATACAGGTGCCGGGGTGACGACCAGGAGGCGAATAAGGCCAAGACGACCAGGAAGAAGACGCCTCCCAGCCTGAAGGCGACGGCGGCGGCCGCCCTGAGCCCTGGGCGGTGCGGGAAGACTTCAAGCTGCTCTGGAAACGCTGCGGGGCGCCCGGGCACGGCGGACACGCCCAGCGCCCCTCTTGAGCCATGGGAGGGTCTAACCACCCCGACCGCTACTGATCGGCTCCCGGCACCACTCCTAGAGGACAGCGATGCATCCCTTGTGAGGCCTGACACGAGCACGGGCGTGGCGAGGCCTCAAGCACGGGCGTGACGATGGGGAAGGGACACGACGCCCAAGCCCCCGCCAGCCGCCATTGCCACCCCTCGGGGAGCGACGCGGAGTGCGCTATGGAGGATCCCCTGGCCTCAGCCATCGAAGAAGCTCCCGCAGCCGACATGGCAACCCCCTTGGGTGTGACATGGCGACTAGAAGGGGAAAACCCAAGGCCCTCCGCACCCCAGGCAAGCTCTGCCGGGGCTCCTTCAACCATAGTGGCCGCGGGCGTCGGGACGCCGGACCTGGGCCGGACCCGTGCGTTGATGAGTTGCGGCACCTTACTCAGGCGTGGGGCTCTGACCGATGCTCAAGTTGCGCTTGATTGGCTCGGGGCGTACCTTGGGGATGCCGAATCACGCCTCGCCAAGGAGCGCTTGAAGCTTGCAGCGGGGTGGTACCAGCATGATGCCGCCTCTAAGGCGGCCCAGCGCCAGACCGAGACTGCCATCGCACAGAGCGAGAAGGAAGCCACCGAGGCAAAGGCAGCCCGTGAGAGTGCACTTGCCGAGGCCAAGGCGGCCTCCAAGCGCTGTGTTGAGGCGGAAGCTAGCCTGAAGGCGGTTCAAGTCAAGCGGGCTATGGAGGCGTAGCGGCTCCAGCTACGGGAGGACGATCTCAAGGCCCGCAAGGTGAAGCTCCCGACTCACGAGTCATACTTGGCGACAGCGGTGACCGAGTAGGCCATAGAGCGGGAGAGCCTAGAGGCGTTGCAACGCCAAGTGATCGACACTCCGGAGGTCCATGTGAAGCACATCACTGAGGCCAATGCTCGGCTGGATGCTAGAGAGAAAAAGATCCAGGAGGATGCCGACACAAAGGCGACGGCGGACCATGTCGTGCTCTCATCTCTCGAGCTCAGGGCTCGTGAGGCCTTGAGTTCCATATGCCAAGAGAGGCTTCAGGCTCCCCTCGTAGCTAGCAACACTGACCATGCCAAGTTCTTCGCCAAGCTCGTGGAGCAGCTCAAGGATGGGGCCTCGAAGGTGGACGGCATGCCACAGGAGGAGTTCCACGACCTCTTCTTCATGGCGGTGACCCATGTCTTCAGCCACCTTCTTCACCACGACCCTAACTTTGACTTCAACAAGGCGATAGGCCCCGTCCCCAAAGAATCCCACGACGGACTTGCGGAGGCCGTGGAAGGTCATGTGAACAGGTTGCTTGGGAAGTTCTACTATAGCGGCTGTGAGGAGCCTGGCGAGGCTGCAATGGACGCCGGCAACGGGGGCGGTGCTGCTTCTTCTTAAGGTTTCCCTTACTTAGCCTGTAATAGACTGAAGCTACCTTGCGGAGCCGTGAGACAATGGTTATATTTGTTTGAACATTTAATGCTCATAATGGATGTTTCCGACCTCGCAGGGATTCCTTTCTACGCTTGCTTTTCCTTTTGCTTTCCTTTGTGCTCTACGTCGAGAGGCCCAACCCCGTGCGGACCTCAACCGTCGGTGGGATGTCAGGTCATGATGCCTGGAGGTGGTGGGGGGCTCCAGGTGCTGGTGAAGGCTCCCGAGGCGCGATGCTCAGGAGTCCCCCTTGACACGCAAGCGGCCCACACGGGAAAGCGTTAGCATCGGCGAAGCCTCCCCCCAAGGTGCCCAGACTTAGCTTTTTGCAGCACCGACAGTTGGTTGCTTGTGTGGTGCGCCTTGCGAAACCTCCCGGGTGATCCATCCCTGAGGGAAAACCTATGCAAAAGGGCTCCATTCAGGCAATGCACGCTCACTAGCTCGCGCATGGGCGTTACACGAGGAGACCAGACACCAAAGGCCTTGGTTGGGTGACATGCACGGGAGCAGGCCCGCGAGCCAGAGCCCGCTCCCTTGGGTTTTTCAGCGCTGCTGGGACTAACCCGAGCACAACCACCATGTCCAGCCCCCACTCGTGTGAGGCTTAGGGGGGAACGGCGAGCGCATGCCGTGGGAAAGTATGAGTGGCACCATGACAGGCACGGATTTTCCTGAAGTTGTAATGGCCTGTGGGGCGCTCTTAGTTGATTGTGCACCAGCATGGAGCATGCATGGGGCTTCCACTTGGGCGTGGCCAAGATCGTAGTTTGATCGTTCTGCCAGCGCGGGGCATGGGGCTTCCACTTGGGCGTGGGCGGGAACTCTGTTCCAGAGTCTCTGGGGCGTGTACATCCCTGTTTCGTTTGTACGTGTGCCGAGCACGATAGAACTTGCGGATGTGTCAAATGCTCTAGGCACAAGGCTCAGGCCTTGTACAATGGGAGATTCTTAGGGGAGGTGCTTAGAGAAATAAACCAGGCTTTCTTTAAGCACCAGTGCTTATTTGTATAGGATAGATGCTTAACTAAGCGTCTCTCCTGTAGAAATAGGCACCGGTGCTTCAGAAAAACCCGGTTTATTTTTCTAAGCATATCTCTAAGCACCTCCCATTGTACAAGGCCTCAGGAGCTCCTTTCTTAGCCCTTAGGCAGTTTGTGCCTACCTCTCTATGTAGATGCGTGCTCATACAACCTGTGACATGGGGGCGACCCATGTCGGATGACCGTCCTGAGGCCATTGCATGAAAAGGTCAGACACCAAGGACCCAACTGAGGTGACGTGCACGGGTTTGGCCCGCCAGACAGAGCTCGGTCACTTGGATTTAATGACGCTGCAGGGAGGACCCGAGCATAGACATCGTGTCGAGTTTCTCCATCGAATGATCAAGGGAAGAGCCACCCGGCGCGTGCCGCCCATGGTGGCGAAACACCAAACTCACTGCTATACAAACCAGGCCGCACCCTTAATCGCGTGCTCACGGTGGTCCCATGAGAGGGTGAGACTCCAAGGACCTTTGTGAGGTGACGTGCACAGGAGTGGGCCCGCGAGACAGAGCTCGATCGCTTGGATTTATCAGCGCTGCAGGGACGAAACTGAGCACAGACACCGTGTCAAGCCCCAATCATGGGACAATTGGGAGGAGAGTCACGAGGGTGCAGCGGCCTCCATGGTGGCGAGGCACCAAACATAGGGTTAAGTAGGCAAGATAATTTCATCATAGCATAACCAAATCAGGTACATGACCAAAAGCGAAGCGGCTGCAGGGACGGGCCCTAGCCAGCTTGAGGATAATGCAGCCTAGGGAGTGTCCTCAATTTGAACAAACAAAAAGGTCACCTGGCGATCATGCTGCTGCCTCTTAGGGGCCGTTTGGTGCTTGAGGCCTTGGGGACTCACGAGGGTATGAGGCTTCGCGAGGACCATCGCGAGTTGCGCGAACCTTTGGAAGATGGCGCCAACGTTCATCAGGCCGAAGGGCATGCATGTGTAGTTGGTGGTATTGCCCTTGCTCTGACCGATGTGCGATGGCCGGAAGAGGTCCTGGGACCCCGCCCTGTTGAGGCCCGTGATGTCAATGTACACGTGCACCTTGCTATCCTCCTTGGGGGCGATGACCGGACGAGCGGGATGCGGGGCGATGCTCGCTACGAATGGCCCACGCTTCTAGCAGCTTGTACGTTTTCTGGGCGATGAATTCCTGTGCTCCTGGCGTCGTGCTCCCTTCTTATGGGGGCACGCATCGAAGTTTGCCTGCAAGTGGAGCCCGAGCACCTCCCTCGTCACACTCACACTGGTCAGGTCAGACACTCTCAAGGTGGGAGCCCTCGAGCCTGCCCAGAGGCAGGCACCAGGCACACCTTCCAATGCGGAAGGAAGGCAGGCCCTGGCCTCAGGGGTGAGGGCCTAGGCGTCGCCACCAGCCGACTGCTTCTTGGCTTCAGGGAAGTCCTTGGGGAGGAACTACTTCTTCTATGCGGGAGCAGACCCAGGAAGCATGACAGCACCCTAGCCGGCAGAGTTTTCAGCCGCAGCGGCCCGGTAGGCATTCTCAAGGGAGCAGACCGCATCTTTCTTGTCACAGGCGACAATGATGACACCGCTGCAGCTAGGCATTTTGAGGACGTTGTATCTGTGGTGGGTTGCTGCCATGAACTTGGCTAGCACGGGATATCCCAGGGTAGTGTTGTAGGGGAGGCCGATGTGGGCCACGTTGAAGTCGATGAGCTCGGTGTGCTAGTTGCTGCAGGTGTCGAAGGTGACGGGGAGGCACACTTGTCCGAGGGGGATGGTGGACCCGTCCGTCACCCAGAGAAGGGCCCGACCAACATCATCTTGTCATAAGGCACCTGGAGCATGTCAAAACTCATGATGGAGATCACATTGAGGCCGGCACCCCCGTCAATGAGGGTCTTGGTGACAGTGACGTTGCTGATGGTGGGAGTACACAACATGGGGAGTGCATCGGTGGTGGCCGAGCACCTGAGGTGGTCCTTAGAGTCGAAGGTGATGGCGCACTGCGACCACTTGTGGGGTTGCACAGCTTCAAGCCTCAGGAGGGCAGCGTTCACCTCATGAGAGAACTGCTTGAAGAAGCGGTTGGATGCGGGGGGCCTGAGCTCCACCGAGGATGTAGGCTATTGCGCGAGGCTCTTCGTAGCCCTAGCCCCCTCATCTTGCTGGTTGTTATCGTTCCTTCTGGGTGGTGGTGGCAACGGCGGAAGGGGAAGATTGTCCTGAGGGCGCGCTCCGCGGGGCTGATCACGCTAGGCGCCGTCATGAGGCTGGTCATGCTGGCCACCCTTGTGAGGCTGGTCGTGCCAGCCCTGGTGGGGGTTCCCATTGTGGTTGTCCTACCGGTCGCCACCATGGCCAATTCCATGGTCGTTGCGGTCGGAGTGACAGCACAAGTGCTCATCATGGAGCGCCTTGAGCTCTTGACAGTCATCAGTGTTGTGAGTGCGCACATTGTGGTAGACGTAGACTAGGCGACCATTCTTGGCGTGCTCGTCACGGCCGTGGCCGCGCTTTAGGTCAGGCTCCGCCACCAACACGACAGGGCCCTTACACTTCACTTCCTTGGCCTTGGTCTTGTTGTCATCAGGCTCGGCTTCAGGGTCGTTGCGCAAGAACAGGCGGCCTTCTTCAGCCTTGGCACACTTATCGGCCATGTTGAACAGTTCTAGCACCATGCTCGGGTCATTGGGCGAGCTTCTCGCACATCCTGACGTCCATTACGTCATTGGAGAATGCCAAGATGATGGCTTCATCTGAGGCGTGCGAGATCCTATTGTGTATGTGGCTGACGTGCTGAATGTACTTGCGGAGGGTCTCGCCGGGGTATTGCTTCATGCACCGTGGGTCGTTGACCATGAGGGTGCGATTGTGGGCGCCCTTGAATTTGGTGATGAACTAGTCGCAGAGCTCGCTCCACAAAGAGATTGATTCCTCATGTAGGTTCATGAACCAAGAGTGCGCGCCGTCCTTGAGGGCCATGGGAAACTAGTTCACGATGACCTTGTCATCGCCATGGGGTCGGGGATGCCGTCGTAGCGCGGGGGAAGCTCAAGCTTAAACTTGACGGGCCAACCCACCCGGCGTAGCTCGCGAGTGAAGGCTCGGCCGCCGATGGTGCTCGTGGGTGCGCCACGGGCGTGGATGGTGCGGTTTTGGCGCCCTGCCGCTGCGACCTTATGGATGATCTGGTCCTGGGGCTGGTGCGGGTTCTCGAGGAGCACACGTGTGTAAGGCGGTGCACGGTGGACGATCTGGCAGCTAGCCTCATCTCGGGCCAGCGCAGGTGCTCCGCATGGTGGGTCGCGCGGTCGTTTGTCACGCCGAGGCTCGGTGTTGTCACCGCGTAGGGGGAGGCGCAGGCGCGCCGTGCGCCACATCGCCAGCACAAGAAGGTGGAGGACGGAGTGAGTGGGAGGGCGCCGAGACTTCTCCGGCAGTGTTGGGAAGCTCGATGATGTGACACCCCGAGACCGATGTGACATGTGTCCTCTAGTTATTCGCCGTGTTGCCTTGTCATTGCTTGCATGTCATGCATTCCATATCATGTCATCATGTGCATTTCATTTGCATACATGTTCGTCTCATGCATCCGAGCATTTTCCCCGTTGTCCGTTTTGCAATCCGGCACTCCTATGTCACCCGGTGTCCCTTTCTACCTCTTCTTGTGTGCGGGTGTTAAATGTTTTCGAATTCGACCGAGACCTGTCTTGCGGCCTTGGTTTACTACTGGTAGACCGCCTGTCAAGTTTCGTGCCATTCGGATTTCGTTTGATACTCCAATGGTTAACCGAGGGACCAAAAAGGCCTCGTGTGTGTAGCAGCCCAACACCCCTCCAAAGTAGCCCAAAACCCCCCTAAACCTCCTCCATCATCTAGAGCGATTGATCACGATTGCGTGGCTGAAAACCGCACCTCATTTGGAGCTTCCTAGCTCCCTCTACCTCTATAAATAGACCCCCCCTTTCCAAATTTCGGATCTCTTCCCCGAAACTCTAGATCCAACTCCCTTCGCGCCGCCGGACATGTCCGCTCGCCGGCGGACGCGTCCATCTCGCCGGCCACATCACTCCAGCCAATCGTGAGGTGCCACGTCGTCACCGCCACATCCCTCCTCCACTCAGGCGCCGCCACCTGGCCCTGCGTCGCCGCCTCTCCCGCGTGGGCCCTGGAGGCCTAGATCCGCCCCCCGGCCCGGTGCGCGGCCACCGCCTGAGGCCCTCGCCTCCCCGCGCCATGCCCGAGAGCTCCTCCGCCGCCTCGCTCTTCCTCCGCCGCGCTGGCGCCGCCTCACCGGCTTGCCACCTCGTCGCTGGCCGCCGCCCCGCCACGACTGCTCCGCCGGAGGCCGCCGCCCGCCGCCGAAGCTCCAGCGCCGCCTGCATCCTCGCCCCGACGCCACGCCGCCCTCCTCCGCTCGCCGGCACTGCTCCGGCCAACCGCCGCCGACATCGACGCCCGCAAGCTCCGTCCGCCTCGTTGTCTTCTCTCCGGTGAACAGCTCCGGCCAGGCGAACCTCGTGAATCGCGCACAGCTACAGTACCTCCAGATCCAGATCCAGACGCGGTTGACTTTTCCCTCCGAACCCTAATTATTTGCATTCTTCCACATGCCATAACTTTGCATCCCTACCTCCGTTTTGTGCGTGTAGCATATCAAAATGTTCGTCTCGACGAGTGCATCATTTCGTCTCATTGCATCATTTTCATTTGAGCCCATCTTGATGCCCGAAATTCTGTTGGAAGAGGGCTATGTGATGATTATGTCAGATCTGTTTCAGCAAATGGCCTTTTGTCATTTTTGCCATGATTAATGTGTGCATGCTATGATCCTGAGCTCTACATGTGTTTTCATGAACGCCATGCCATCTTTACAGGGGTGTATGCCATGTATTTTTGTGATCTTTTTGGTGACTAGCACAAGCATGCAAAGTAGCTTACCCAATGATGTTGTTTTCAGGGACTTAGAATTTCATTAAGTCCTTGTCCTGATATTGTTTTTATGCCATATGTTCATGTTGTTTCCTAGTGATCCATGCCTCTTTTGAGGATGATCAGTGAGGATGTTTTGTTAATATTGTGGTCCTCTATCCATCCATGTCTTTTTTGCAATTATGGAGCAAACTAGCTTGAGTCAATCAAGCTCTACTTTTGCTATAAAATGTTCCTGGCAGATTGTTAACATGTTTAGCGATTTTTCCAAGCTTGTTGTTGTTGATCCGTTCATGCTATGTTGTTGTTCTTGCCATGTCTAGCTTCTATGCCATGTCTTCTTGATGGGTGTATGCTTAGTTTGTCATGCCATGCTTTATAGTGATTGCTTCGAGCTCGTAAACATGTCTACTTGTTAACTGTTTTGCATGCTCCAGTTTTTCACCAAGTCTGAATCTGTTTATCTTTTTTCTATGTTCACATGCTTGCAATTGTACTTTCTGATTCCTTTTGGCTCATGGTCACTAAGGGACTTTTTTATACGTTTTGAGTAGCTTCATGACATGTCATGCTTTGCCATGTTACGTTCCTGTAGCATGTAGTTTTCATGCTCTAAAGTTTGCTTCCTGATGATAAATTCCAGACTTGTGTTAATTTCACCAAGTCTGAAACTGTTATCATTTGCTCTTTTGCCATGCTTGTTTGAACCTGCTATTGAGTGAATTAGCCATAGCTCACTATTCATCTTTTGTCAAGCATCTTGAGTTGATCCCTGCCATGTATTTTGTTGCCATGTTTGAGTGTTGTAGCATATTTAACTTGATGCATTTAGATGACTACTTGCTGATTATCGCAGACCGGTGCCATATTTGTTTTGCTTGCCATTTCCAAACCATGCTTCCGATTCCGGTGATCTTTATATTGATTTCAACCAAAATCACCTCACCTTTCCAGTGGCACTCTTGGTTTTCCAAGTTGAGGCCAGGTTCAATCATTCCTTTCCAAATCATGCCTATGCATCACATACCGCATCCCGCATATCATGCCATGTTCATGTGTTGGTTGTTTACTATGTTGTGTGCTTCTTTCTGGTGTTGCTTCTTCGGGTTGGTTCCGATAATGTCACGTTTGTGAGGACCCGTTCGACTACGTCTGTTTGTCTTCTTCATGGACTCGTTCTTCTTCCTTGCGGGATTTCAGGCAAGATGACCATACCCTGGAAATCACTTCTATCTTTGCTTGCTAGATGCTTGCTCTTTTGCTATGCCTATTCTATGATACCTACCACTTGTTTATCATGCCTCCCATATTGTTAAGCCAAGCCTCTAACCCATCTTGTCCTAGCAAACCGTTGTTTCGCTATGTTATTGCTTTGCTCAGCCCCTCTTATAGCGTTGTTAGTTGCAGGTGAAGATTGGAGTTTTTTTCCTTGTTGGAACATGCATATCTTGTTGGGATATCACAATATCTCTTATTTAATTAATGCATCTATACACTTGGTAAAGGGTGGAAGGCTCGGCCTTATGCCTGGTGTTTTGTTCCACTCTTGCCGCCCTAGTTTCCATCATATCGGTGTTATGTTCCCGGATTTTGCATTCCTTATGCGGTTGGGTTATAATGGGAACCCCTTGACAGTTAGCCTTGAATAAAACTCCTCCAGCAATGCCCAACATTGGTTTTACCATTCGCCACCTAGCCTTTTCTTTCCCTTGGGTTCTGCAGACTCAAGGGCTATCTTTATTTAAACCCCCCTGGGCCAGTGCTCCTCTGAGTGTCGGTCCGACCGAGTAGACTGCGGGGCCACCTCGGGGCAACTTGAGGGTTGGTTTTACTCGTAGGATGTCTCATCTGAGTGTGACCTAAGAACGAGATATGTGCAGCTCCTATCGGGATTTGTCGCACATTCGAGCGGTGTTGCTAGACTTGTTTTACCATTGTCGAGGATGTCTTGTAATCGGGATGCCGAGTCTGATCGGATTGTCTTGGGAGAAGGAATATCCTTCATTGACCGTGAGAGCTTGTGATGATCTAAGTTGGGACACCCCTGCAGGGATTTGAACTTTCAAAAGCCGTGCCCGCGGTTATGGGCAGATGGGAATTTGTTAATGTCTGGTTGTAGAAAACCTGAAGTTGATCTTAATTTAAAATTCACCAACCGCGTGTGTAACCATGATGGTCTCTTCTCGACGGGTTCCGGGAAGTGAACACAGTGTTGGAGTAATGCTTGACGTAGGTTGTTCTAGGATCACTTCTTGATCATAATTGTTCGACTGTGCTTTTGCCTTCTCTTCTCGCTCTCATTTGCGTATGTTAGCCACCATATATGCTAGTCGCTTGCTGCAGCTCCACCTCATACCTTTTACCCTTCCTATAAGCTTAAATAGTCTTGATCACGAGGGTGTGAGATTGCTGAGTCCCCGTGACTCACGGATACTTCCAAAACCAGCTTGCAGGTGCCGTTCAACCGAGCTGGTGACGCAACCAAGCTCAAGGACGAGCTCGATGAAGATCTCGTTCTTTATGTTGTTCCATTTTCCAGTTGGTCAGTCGTGGGGCCCAGTTGGGGTCGATCGGGGATCTGTGTAGCTTTTGGGGTAGTCTGCTTTTATTTTGGTTCTGTAGTCGGACCTTGATTGTATCTGGATGTTGTAATGCTTTATTCATGTATTGTGTGAAGTGGCGATTGTAAGCCAACTATGTATCCTTTCCCTTATTTTTTTACATGGGTTGTTGTGAAGATTACCTCACTTGCGACATTGCTTTCAATGCGGTTATGCCTCTAAGTCGTGCTTCGACACGTGGGAGATATAGCCGCATCTTGGGCGTTACAAGTTGGTATTAGAGCCTTCCCCAACCTTAGGAGCTCCCTGCTTGATTGAATTGCTGACGTTGTTGAGTCTAGAAAAATGTTTTGAGTCATTTAGGATTATATATATATTGGAGAGTTAGGAATTCTTTTTACTCCTCAGTCCCTTCGTCGCTCTAGTGAGGCATCCTGACGTAGAGTTTTGACTTTTCTCTTCTCAAATTTCACTAAATTTTTTTTAGGATCACGCGGGTATCTTGGAATTGTTCCAATGGTTTTCTGACGAGAACATTGTTCTTGGTGCCTCCAGACATTTAGGGGTTGTGGCAGTGTCCCGGGGAGTTGAGCTCCGAGGTGTTGTCGTCACAATTTTATCGTTGCAGTTCTGGAATACCTGAGTTTAGTTTCGCCAACATCGAAAATCTCTTTTATGCAGTTGTTGGTGAGATAACCTCGACGCCACCCAGTACTGAGGCGGGAGTTCGTGAGTATTGCCATAACTCGTATAACGGATGCTTTTAGAAGGTTGAGGTAAACGATTTCCGAAGGTTTCTTGGTTATGTTTGAAGGATGGATACAGCTGGATGTAGGATTTGCTAGTTTTGGGTGAGATATTATGCTTCCCCTGTATCCCCAACACCTGATTGCATAACCGGAAAATTTCAGGAGTTCATAAGTGGGAATTCAAGTAGCTCGTAGGATATCTTTCCCACATATGTATGATATGAAATTGGGGTTTGACGTCTAGTGGTCCGCCTATTCACGGTTGGTTTTATAGTGGTCTCGTTGTGTCTTAAAGAGTCCTTGGCTATGCTGACTTGAGGACGCTTCGTATGTCATGTGCACTGCCTTGTACATGATGGTGATGTACGATCGAGCCCGTGTAGGCCCCACCACGAAAACTTCGGACGAAATCTCTATCATATGTTTGTTCCGGCTTATTCTGCAAGCCAATCCTTTGTTTTGTTTTGAGTTGTGGTATTCGAGTTGCTTCGAAGTCAAATGTTGATTCCATAATTTTTCCGAAACGGTGTTCTCATACTCTGATGTGAATACCAATCCTTCTTGATAATTCAGATTCTCATGTCAATCCTTTTCAATCGGTGTGTCTCTCGTCAAGTGGATCCGATCACTTCAACATTCGCAAGATCAATTATCAGTTCTTCTCAATGGTGTTTGTTTCATCCGTCTCCAAGTTGCCTTTGTTTTCCCGCCCACCCACCCTGTTTCTTCAAGGACTCAGATTTCTTAATCAAGTATCATCTTATTGATGGAAGCCTCTCCATTCTTTTCTTTCAATATTCTTATCCGGCGATTCTCATGAATATTCTAATGGAGCTTCAAGTTCATCATTCTTCGTTCTTTTTCTTCTCCGGTGGATTCAAGTTTTGTTGTTGATCATATCATTTTCCTCCTTTCTAATACTTTCTCATGCCGGTGCAATTCTTAATCATTCACCTCTCGCTATTCAATTGTTCCGAAGTACTGAAGATATCTCAGAAGATGCTAGTGTTCATTCTCATTCATTCAAGATCTTTCAAGAATGTTATCTTATTCAAACCATTTAATTCAACCGGTGCATTCTCCTTTTTCAAGTAATCATTTCAACGGTGTTTCTTTCCAGCGGGCCCTAACCCACAGGTCTTTTCCCAGGATCTTACCTGGCTCTTCTAATTTTTCCCGGAGTTACTCCCAAATTCTTTTCAAAGTTTGACGTAATAACGATTCATCATTAGTCATATGTATTTCTCCAAGATCTTTCAAATTCTTTTCATCGTTGGCTCAACCTTTCCATTCTTCATTCCGAAGTGCCTCAACAATCCGTGGTGGTGTTTCTCGTCATCTTTCTCAACATGAATAGACCGAAGAAGAGCTCCTCTTAAATTCTTATATGTTCTTCCAAAGATTCATGGTTCTAGCTTGATGTCATCCTCTCATAATTGTTTTCAATTGTCAGAATTCTTTTCACCCATCCAGAGCAATTCAGGAGTCTTTTCAGTTTGATTATCCGGAGCCCATCTTCTCAGAATTATTCTTTTCTCAGCTTTTAGCTTTTGTTCTCCAAATTTTACCGATGCATCATTCAAGTATTCTCTTATCAGCTCGTGATCTCTTCGTTCACTTGTATCTAAATCCTCTCAAGTATCTTCATTTTTTATAATTCTTCCCGGTGTTTTCCTTATATTTTCTCTTTGTTCATTTCCAATTCTTACGGTGGTTTGATCAAGATTCTTCTTCCTTCGTTATCATATCAATTCTTTCATTCTTTCAAATCCTACAGGTGGATCATTGAAGGCCTCTTCAAGTTTGCGCAATATCTATTTTAATCCTTTCTAAGGGAGTAAGTAGTATGCCAAATCCATTGTTTGTCATCAACTTAATTGGTTAAGGATACGCATAACATAATTCTTACTCTTGTTTCACCCAAGTGTTTAACTCCGTATTCCGGAGGCTCATCAAATTCTCAGTTTCATTTGTTTCATCTTTTCTTTCCCGGAGTTCCAAGCTCTCTCAATTATATCGTCGCGAAGATCCATCTAATAATTGCAAGTCTTAACCTTGTGTTTTCAACTTCTCTTTCCTTTCGTTTGATCATTCTTTCATTACCGGAGTTCTTCATGGAGGCTCTACATGATGGTTCACCAAGAATTTAATACCTTCTCAAAGTGTTCATCGAGATTTTTTTCAAAGGAGCTCAAGCATTCTTCATCTTGCATTCCGAAGTGCAATTCCTTCTACCGTATCATTTGAGGTGGTGCTATGTCATTCTTCATAACTTGAGTTCATGTTTCATGATTCACATGTTGTCAAGAATGAGGTATCTTAAATCCATCAATCTCTTCATTGGAGTTATCTTGGGTTATATTTCACCTAAAGCCTTCCAGAAGGATTGTTGCTATCTATGGTGCTTATAATGACCCAAGTTCTTCATTTATCCTCCCAGTGAAATAAGTTTCTCATCTCCTTGTTCTTATCAATCAAATTCTTTTCCCGTGAGTGGCAGGTTGTCACCTCATAATTTGAGATGTATTCCATAAGATCATATCAAGCTTATTCTTTTCGTTGTTGGTTTTCCAACAACTCCGTTCTAGCATTTGTTGTAAGTGTGCTCCCTCAAGATCTTGTTTCCCTTCGTTCATTCCATTCGATTCTTAATTTTGTTCCGGAGGCTTTGTGATGTTGCTCTCTTCTACCCATCTTTTCGTTTTGTCAGGATCGTGTTCTTTTCTTGGTTTATCCATTTAACCGGAGTGTTGTGTCCTTTTTGCTCAAGCTCTTTTTGCCTTATCAAGCCTTTCATCTCTTCTCAGCGGAGTGCTGCCGAAAGTTGTTCTTCCTTGTTCCTCTTTGCTAACAGAGTGCTTTCAACTTCATTCATCTCCATTGTATTCTTTTCTCGAAATGGCTTAACCTTGGAAGGTTCTTTGTTTTCACTCGTTTGTCAAAGAAGCAGCTTAGTTTTACCTCTTCTTTTTCTCTTCCGTTTTTTCCCTCCAGTGCCATTCTAGATCTCGGGACGAGATCCTCTCGTAGTGGTTGAGTGTTGGGACGCCCCGAGACCGATGTGACAGGTGTCCTCCAGTTATTCGCCGTGTTGCCTTGTCATTGCTTGCGTGTCATGCATTCCATATCATGTCATCATGTGCATTTCATTTGCATACATGTTCGTCTCATGCATCCGAGCATTTTCCCCGTTGTCCGTTTTGCAATCCGGCGCTCCTATGTCACCCGGTGTCCCTTTCTACCTCTTTTCATGTGCGGGTGTTAAACATTTTCGAATTGGACCGAGACTTGTCTTGCGGCCTTGGTTTACTATCGGTAGACCGCCTGTCAAGTTTCATGCCATTCGGCTTTCGTTTGATACTCCAACGGTTAACCAAGGGACCGAAAAGGCCTCGTGTGTGTTGCAGCCCAACACCCCTCCAAAGTGGCCCAAAACCCACCTAAACCTCCACCATCATCTAGAGCGTTCGATCACGATCGCGTGGCCGAAAACCGCACCTCATTTGGAGCTTCCTAGCTCCCTCTACCTCTATAAATAGACCCCCCCTTTCCAAATTTCGGATATCTTCCCCGAAACCCTAGATCCAACTCCCTTCGCGCCGTCGGACATGTCCGCTCGCCGGCGGACGCGTCCATCTCGCCGGCCACATCACTCCAGCCAATCGTGAGGTGCCACGTCGTCACCGCCGCCTCCCTCCTCCACTCAGGCGCCGCCACCTGGCCCTGCGTCGCCGCCCCTCCCGCGCGGGCCCGGGAGGCCCAAATCCAGCCCCCCCGGCCCGGTGCGCCGCCGCCGCCCGAGGCCCTCACCTCCCCGCGCCGCGCCCGAGAGCTCCTCCGCCGCCTCGCTCTTCCTCCACCGCGCCGGCGCCGCCTCACCGGCTTGCCACCTCGTCGCCGGTCACCGCCCCGCCGCGCCTGCTCCGCCGGAGGCCGCCGCCCTCCGCCGAAGCTCCGGTGCCGCCTGCATCCTCGCCCCGACGCCGCGCCGCCCTCCTCCGCTCGCCGGCGCCGCTCCGGCCAACCGCCGCCGACATCGACGCCCGCAAGCTCCGGCCGCCTCGTCGTCTTCTCTCCGGTGAACAGCTCCGGCCAGGCGAACCTCGTGAACCACGCACAGCTACAGTACCTCCAGATCCAGATCCAGACGCGGTTGACTTTTCCCTCCGAACCCTAATTATTTTGCATTCTTCCACATGCCATAACTTTACATCCGTAGCTCCGTTTTGCGCGTTTTGCATATCAAAATGTTCGTCTCAACGAGTGCATCATTTCATCTCATTGCATCATTTTAATTTGAGCTCATCTTGATGCCCGAAATTCTGTTGGAAGAGGGCTATGTGATGATTATGTCAGATCTGTTTCAGCAAATGGCCTTTTGTCATTTTTGCCATGATTAATGTGTGCATGCTATCATCCCGAGCTCTACATGTGTTTTGATGAATGCCATGCCATCTTTACAGCGGTGTATGCCATGTATTTTTTTGATATTTGTGGTGACTAGCACAAGCATGCAAAGTAGCTTACTCAATGATGATGTTTTCAGGGACTTAGAATTTCACTAAGTCCTTGTCCTGATATTGTTTTTATGCCATATGTTCATGTTGTTTCCTAGTGATCCGTGCCTCTTTTTAGGATGATCAGTAAGGATGTTTTGTTAATATTGTGGTGCTCTATCCATCCATATCTTTGTTTGCAATTTTGGAGCACCCTAGCTTGAGTCAATCAGGCTCTACTTTTGCTATAAAATATTCCTGGAAGATTGTTAACATGTTTAGTGATTTTGCCAAGCTTGTTGTTGTTTATCCGTGCATGCTATGTTGTTGCTATTGCCATGTCTAGCTTCTATGCCATGTCTTATTGATGGGTGTATGCTTAGTTTGTCATGCCATGGTTTGTAGTGATTGCTTCGAGCTCATAAATATGTCTACTTGTTAACTGTTTTGCATGCTCCAGTTTTTCACTAAGTCTGAATCTGTTTATGTTTTTGCTATGTTCACATGCTTGCAATTGTACTTTCTGATTCCTTTTGGCTCATAGTCACTAAGGTACTTTTGATATATGTTTTGAGTAGATTCATGCCATGCCTTGCTTTGCCATATTAAGTTCCTGTAGCATGTAGTTTTCATGCTCTAAAGTTTGCTTCCTGGTGATAAATTCAAGACTTGTGTTAATTTCACCAAGTCTGAAACCTGTTATCATTTGCTCGTTTGCCATGCTTGTTTGAACCTGCTATTGAGTGAATTAGCCATAGCTCAGTGTTCATCTTTTGTCAATCATCTTGAGTGGATCCCTGCCATGTATTTTTTTTGCCATGTTTGAGTGCTGTAGCATATTCAACTTGATGCATTTAGATGACTACTTGCTGAATATCGCAGACCGGTGCCATATTTATTTTGCTTGCCATTTCCAAACCATTCATCCGATTCCGGTGATCTTTATATCGATTTCAACCAAAATCACCTCACCTTTCCACTTGAACTCTTGGTTTTCCAAGTTGAGGCCAGGTCCAATCATTCCTTTCCAAATCATGCATATGTATCACATACCGCATCCCGCATATCATGCCATGTTCATGTGTTGGTTGTTTACTATGTTGTGTGCTTCTTTCCGGTGTTGCTTCTTTGGGCTGGTTCCGATAACGTCGCGTTTGTGAGGACCTGTTCGACTACGTCCGTTTGTCTTCTTCATGGACTCGTTCTTCTTCCTTGCGGGATTTCAGGCAAGATGACCATACCCTCGAAATCACTTCTATCTTTGCTTGCTAGATGCTCGCTCTTTTGCTATGCCTATGCTACGATACCTACCACTTGCTTATCATGCCTCCCATATTGTTAAGCCAAGCCTCTAACCCACCTTGTCCTAGCAAACTGTTGTTTGGCTATGTTACCGCTTTGCTCAGCCCCTCTTATAGCGTTGTTAGTTGCAGGTGAAGATTGGAGTTTTGTTCCTTGTTGGAACATGGATATCTTGTTGGGATATCACAATATCTCTTATGCATGGATATCACAATGCATCTATACACTTGGTAAAGGGTGGAAGGCTCGGCCTTATGCATGGTGTTTTGTTCCATTCTTGCCGCCCTAGTTTCCGTCATATCGGTGTCATGTTCCCGGATTTTGCGTTCCTTACGCAGTTGGGTTATAATGGGAACCCCTTGATAGTTCACCTTGAATAAAACTCCTCCAGCAATGCCCAACATTGGTTTTACCATTCGCCACCTAGCCTTTTCTTTCCCTTGGGTTCTGCAGACTCAAGGGTCATCTTTATTTAAACCCCCTGGGCCAGTGCTCCTCTGAGTGTTGGTCCGACCGAGTAGACTGCGGGGCCACCTCGGGGCAACTTGAGGGTTGGTTTTACTCATAGGATGTCTCATCTGAGTGTGCCCTGAGAACGAGATATGTGCAGCTCCTATCAGATTTGTCGGCACATTCGAGCGGTGTTGCTGGACTTGTTTTACCATTGTTGAGGATGTCTTGTAACCGGGATGCCGAGTCTGATCGGATTGTCTTGGGAGAAGGAACATCCTTCGTTGACCGTGAGAGCTTGTGATGGGCTAAGTTGGGACACCCCTGCAGGGATTTGAACTTTCGAAAGTCGTGCCCGCGGTTATGGGCAGATGGGAATTTGTTAATGTCTAGTTGTAGAAAACCTGAAGTTGATCTTAATTTAAAATACACCAACCGCGTGTGTAACTGTGATGGTCTCTGCTCGGCGGGGTCCGGGAAGTGAACATGGTGTTGGAGTAATGCTTGACGTAGGTTGTTCTAGGATCACTTCTTGATCATAATTGTTTGACCGTGCTTTTGCCTTCTCTTCTCGCTCTCATTTGCGTATGTTAGCCACCATATATGCTAGTCGCTTGCTGCAGCTCCACCTCATACCTTTTACCCTTCCTATAAGCTTAAATAGTCTTGATCGCGAGGGTGTGAGATTGCTGAGTCCCCTTGACTCACAGATACTTCCAAAACCAGCTTGCAGGTGCCGTTGAACTGAGCTGGTGACACAACCAAGCTCAAGGAGGAGCTCGATGAAGATCTCATTCTTTATGTTGTTCTGTTTTCCAGTTGGTCAGTAGTGGGGCCCAGTTGGGGTCGATCGGGGATCTGTGTAGCTTTTGAGGTAGTCTTCTTTTATTTTGGTTCCGTAGTCGGACCTTGATTGTATCTGGATGTTGTAATGCTTTATTCATGTATTGTGTGAAGTGGCGATTGTAAGCCAACTATGTATCCCTTCCCCTTATTTATTTACATGGGTTGTTGTGAAGATTGCCTCACTTGCGACATTGCTTTCAATGCAGTTATGCCTCTAAGTCGTGCTTTTACACGTGGGAGATATAGCCGCATCGAGGGCGTTATAGGTGATGCGGCCTAGCCATGCGTCATAGCCGGCGTCAGCCGGGCTGTAGCGCAGCAGATCATGTGCCATGAGCGCGTGTTCGGCGGCCCGTGGTGTCCTAGGAATGAGGAGATCATGGCAGTGTGGCCGTCAGGCTACGTAGAAGGGTGCATGGATGAGCCCCGCTGCTCGTGGGCAGCGGTGTTAGTGGCGGCGTTGGCCACGCTCAAGGCAGAGTGGCAGCGATCGCCGTGGCCCGTGGGCTCCGTCTGGGCGATGCGAGCCGCTCGGTGCTCGGCATGAACATGGCAAGCGTCAGCCATGGAGTTGGCGGAGCTTAAGTCGAGACAAAGAGAAAGAACAGTGGCGCACTCCTACCTGGCGCGCCAAATGTCAGAATCAGGGCTTCGGGGACCCAAGGAAGGTTCGAAATCTGGGGTATGCTTGCTGCCGGCGCTCCGCTCAACCTTGCGACCCTCAACTCCATGACAATGCTTCGGGATGCTCGAGCTAAGAAAGGAGAACGGTGAACACAGCTGTTTACCCAGGTTTGGGCCACCTCACTAGTAGAAAAATGGTCAAATGTGAAGCACATTAGTGCCGGTTTGAATTTGAGCCGGCACTAATGTGTCCATTAGTGCCAGTTCCAACGGCTAGGCAGGCGGACATCATTAGTACCGGCTCATGGTGAACCTTTAGCACCGGTTCGTGCCACGAACCGGCACTAAAGTGAGTGGTGGCAGTATGTTGTCAGTCCGGGGCCCCTCCAGCACCTTTAGTACCGGGTCGTATCACGAACCGGTACTAAAGGTCGTCCTACATACACCCTTCGTCCACCCGAGCTCGCTCTGTTCTTCCCCTTTCCCCTCTCCTCTCTGTTCTTTCCCTCTTCCTCTCAAGCTCATCACACATTTTTCCCAAAATTTGTCAAGATTTGAAGGCCCCCATCCATTCAAATGATCACAAAGGTTAGCAACTTTGTCCTTTCATCTCTCATTGCTAGATTAGCTCGTGCAATGCTTTATATAGTGATTGATATTTGAGTTTAGTAATTTGGGAGGAATTATATATATGTGCTAGTCTTTGATTTATATGCAATTTGAGGTCAAAAATAACACTTAGTTTGCATATGTAGGTGTGGTTTACTTAGTGCCTTCTAAATCTCCGTCGTAACCACCGTCGATCACCCGCAACGTCCCGTCGCCGGCACCACCTTGTGGTGAGCCTCTTGTTCATGAATGTTTTATATAAAAAATTGATGTTTGTGTGCTTTTGATATATAGTTAGTCGTATAATTATCTTACCCATACGTTGTTTGTTATACATAGTGCCATGGTTTTGATATCCGTCCCCGTCGGCCCTCGT
The DNA here is from genome assembly GCF_003073215.2 of Triticum urartu. Taxonomy (NCBI): domain Eukaryota; kingdom Viridiplantae; phylum Streptophyta; class Magnoliopsida; order Poales; family Poaceae; genus Triticum; species Triticum urartu. The sequence continues at coordinate 91,884,433 of NC_053022.1, read as the reverse complement.
CTGGGTTATGATTCGGATGTGGTATATTCTCTTTTAAAACTATTTGTTGCATTTCATGTTTATGACAAATTATGCCCATCAAGTTGACATAGATATTTGTATGTAGGAGGTAGTTGAACCAGAAATTCCAACCGACCCTATTGTCGAGAGGTTAAATTTAGTTGAAAGAGAAAACGAGGATTTGAAGGAAAAATTGAAAAGAATTGAGGGGGAGAAGATGGAATTGGAGTTGCATGTTGCCGATGTCGTCGATGATCACAGGATTAAGATGGAGAAAATGTGCTTGAAGATTAGAAAGATTAGAAAATATGCCATTCATAGTGAGGCTTGGTATCATTATGCTGTTGGATCAATTGTTACCTTAGTTGTGATCTTGATCGCATTTGTTGTTGCATTTAAATTCTTTAGCTAGAGAGTTATTTGTTTGTTGCATTTAAGTGTTGTATGAACTTTATGTATTGTATTAATTTGGTGTTTTTGGTGTTGTGTATTGAAGATGAGCAGGCAATGGATGTACGATGACCAATGCTCTCCCGAGTTCATTAATGGCGTGCATACTTTTCTGCTTGCGGCTGAGGCAAACAAGCGGGTGGATGGTTTTATGCCTTGTCCATGTGCTGGCTGTAAGAATGGTCACAATTACTCTACGTCAAGAACCATTCACGTCTACCTGTTTGAGTCTGGTTTCATGCCCCACTATAATGTTTGGACCAAGCACGGAGAAAGAGGGGTTATGATGGAAGACAATGAAGAAGAAGAGGACTACGACAGCTATCCTGGCCATGGGTTCCCTGAATACGATGATACAACAATGAGGGAAGAAGCTGAGCCGGTAATGCGGGAAGAAGCTGAGCCGGCAATGTGGGAAGAAGCTGAAGAAGAGGCATCAGATGAGCCCTTTGATGATCTAGGTCGGGCCATTACTGATGCAAAGAGAAAATGCGCAAGTGATTTGAGAAGAAGAAGTTGCAGCACATGTTAGAGGATCACAAAACATTGTTGTACCCAAATTGCGTAGGTGACAAGAAAAAGCTGGGCACCGCACTGGAATTGCTGCAATGGAAGGCAGAGAATGGTGTATCTGACAAGGGATTTGGAAAGTTGCTGGTAATGATAAAGAATATGCTTCCAAAGGACAACGAATTCCCGAGAGTGCGTACAAAGAAAAGAAGGTTGTCTGCCCTCTAGGGTCAGAGGTGCAGAAGATACATGCATGCCCTAATGATTGCATCCTCTACCGCGGTGAGTACGAGGATTTGAACGCTTGCCCGGTATGCGGTGCGTTGCGCTATAAGATCAGCCGCGATGACCCTGGTGATGTCGAGGGCGAGCACCCCAGGAAGAAGATTCCTGCCAAGGTGATGTGGTATGCTCCTATAATACCATGGTTGAAACATTTGTTCCAAAACAAAGAGCATGCCAAGGCGATGCGATGGCACAGAGAAGACCGTAAGAAAGACGGAAAGTTGAGAGACCCGCTGACGGGTCGCAATGGAGAAAAATTGAGAGAAAGTATGGGAAGGAGTTTGCAAATGACGCAAGGAACGTATGGCTTGGTCTAAGCGCAGATGGCATTAATCCTTTTGGGGAGTAGAGCAGCAACCATAGCACCTGGCCTGTGACTCTATGTTTGTATAACCTTCGTCCTTGGTTGTGCGTGAAGCGGAAGTTCATTATGATGCCAGTGCTCATCCAAGGCCCTAAGCAACCCGGCAACGATATTGATGTGTACCTAAGGCCATTAGTTGAAGAACTCTTACAGCTGTGGAATGAAACAGGTTTACGTGCGTGGGATGAGCACATGGGGGAAGAATTTGACCTAAAGGCGTTGCTGTTCGTGACCATCAATGATTGGCCTGCTCTCAGTAACCTTTCAGAACAGACAAACAAGTGATACCGCGCATGCACGCATTGTTTGGGCGATACCGATAGTATATATTTGGCTAATTGTAAGAAGAATATGTACCTGGGACATCGTCGATTTCTTCCGAGCAGGCATGCCATAAGAAAGAAAGGCAAGCATTTCAAAGGTGAGGCGGATCACCGGACGAAGCCTCGCCACCGTATTGGTGCTGATGTACATGATATGGTCAAGGATTTGAAGGTAGTCTTTGGAAAGGGTCCTGGCGGACAACCTGTTCCGAATGACGCTGACGGACGCGCACCCATGTGGAAGAAGAAATCTATATTTTGGCACCTGCCCAATTGGAAAGACCTAGAGGTCCGCTCCGCAATCGACGTGATGCACATGACGAAGAATCTTTGCGTGACCCTGCTTGGCTTCTTGGGCGTGTATGGGAAGACAAAAGATACACCTGAGGCACGGGAGGACCAGCAACGTATGCACGGAAAAGACGTCATACATCAGGTTCATGCCAGCTACGCTCTTAGCAAAGAAGAGAAGGAAATCTTTTTTGAATGCCCGCTCAGTATTAAGGTATCGTCTGGCTTCTCGTCCAATATAAAGGGAATAATAAACATGGCAGAGAAAAAGTTCCAGAACCTAAAGTCTCATGACTGCCACGTGATTATGATGCAACTGCTTCCGGTTGCATTGAGGGGGCTTCTACCGGAAAGCTTTCGATTTGCCATTGTGAAGCTATGTGCATTCCACAATGCAATCTCTCAGAAGGTAATCGATCCAGAAATCATACCAAGGTTAGAGAATGATTTGGTGCAATGTCTTGTCAGTTTCGAGTTGGTGTTCCTACCATCCTTCTTCAACATCATGACGCACGTCCTAGTTCACCTATGCGAAGAGATTAACGTTTTGGGTCCTGTATTTCTACACAATATGTTCCCCTTTGAGAGGTTCATGGGAGTCTTAAAGAAATATGTTCATAACCGTGCTAGGCCAGAAGGAAGCATCTCCAAGGGCCATGAAAATGAGGAGGTCATTGAGTTTTGTATTGACTTTATTCCTGATCTTAAGCTGATTGGTGTTCCTGAATCGCGGCATAAGGGCAGACTGGATGGAAAAGGCACGCTAGGAGGGGATCAAATAATATGTATGGACGGACATTCTCTAACTGAAGCACACTACACAGTTCTACAGAATTCCGCCTTGGTGGCTCTGTATATGGACGAACACAAGAATTATCTACGCTCCAAACACCCAGAGCGGTCTGATGACTGGATTACATGTGAACAAACCAGGAGTTTCGCCGGCTGGTTGCAGACACGTACCATGCATGACGCCTCTATTGAAGATGACCTGTACTCGTTGTCCCAGTTACCATCTTCGAATATAATGACTTTCAAAGGGTACGAGATAAATGGTAATACATTTTACACGATCGCCCAAGATAAGAAGAGAACCAACCAAAACAGTGGTGTCCGCTTTGATGCAACAATCAAGACGGGAAAGGAAACATATTATGGTTACATAGAGGAGATATGGGAACTTGACTATGGATGTGGTTTGAAGGTCCCTTTGTTTCGGTGCAAATGGGTCAATATGAAACGAGGTGGGGTAACGGAAGACCGGCAGTATGGAATGACAACAGTGGATCTCAACAATCTTGCGTATGCAGACGAACCATTCGTCCTACCTAATGATGTGGCACATTCTATGTGAAGGATATGTCTACCAAGCCGAGAAAAAGAAAAGATAAGGAAGCGAATGCATCATACGATGAGCCAAAGCGCCACATAGTTCTTTCTGGGAAGAGAAACATCATGGGAGTGGATGCCAAGACATACATGTCAGAAGATTATGAAAAGTTTGAGGAAATTGCTCCATTCACAGTGAATATTGACCCGAGCATCCAGTTAAATGATGAAGATTTTCCATGGCTACGACGCAAAGGGACACTAGCGAAGAAAAAGTTTCACACCCAAAGATCTGGGATGTGATCGGCTTCACTATCATCACTTTCTTCTGTGTTTCACACCCAGGAGGGAATCTCTGTAATAGTTAGGGTAGTTATGTGTTTTGGCATTTGAAACGCGAAGAAATTTTATGTGCAAACAAATTCTTTCATGCATTTACTGATTTTTTTAGCTAAATGACCCTAAAATTGAAAAGCATTTCAAATCAACTCAGAAAAGGTTGAAAGTTGGCATGGTATCATAATTTGACCCACATAGCATGTGCAAAAAAGTAGAAAGGGTTACCGCAAAAACTGGATGCACTTCGTGTACAAAATGGACAATCTCTTTCGAAGTATCAGGGTTTCGAACGAAAACTCATCCGTTACAAAGGCATTTCATTTTTTAAATAACCTAAGCATTACTAAATTGAATATAATTATAAAACACACTAATATTAAACATAAGAAAAAAGAATCACTGAAAAATCTATTTTCAAAGTTAAGTTATTCACAAACTAGTGATTCACACAAATTTCAAATAATTCAAAATTTAAACTATTCAAATTTGTAAACTACCGGCACTAACAGAAAGTTTGTAATTTTTTGTACCTAAAGCAAAAATATTCACAAAGAAACTCTAAATACAGCAAAAAAAAACAACTCAAAAATAAATAAAACAAAAATAAATAAAGCAAAAAAATAAAGCAAAAAAAAGCCCGCCTACTACGCCACAACGGCCTGCATACGACTAGAAACCCAACCTGTTGTTGGGCCAGGATGTAGGCCCGCAAAGGCCCAGTAGGCCCACAGGGCAGCACAGAACATTTAGGCCCAGTAGGCCTGCTTTGGAGAGTAGCTCGAGAGAGCTACCGCGCTGGGCTTATAAACCAGTGCGGACGCCCCTCGGCTAGCGAGGTGGGACTAAACATGAGGCACCACACCTGCGCCAGCGCACCCCCTTTAGTACCGGGTGGTGGCTCAAACCGGTACTAAAAAGGCCCCCCTTTAGTACCGGTTTGAGCCACCACCCGGTACTAAAGGGGTGTTGTTCCCGCCGCTTGGCCTGGCCAAAACAGACCTTTAGTACCGGTTGGTGGCTTCAACCGGTACTAAAGGTTGTTCTATATAAGAAAACACTTCAAAAAATTTGTCAGTTTCTCATCTCTCCCTCTGCTTCTTTCTCCTCTGCCCCGTCGCCGCCGCCCCTCGTCGCCGTCCGTCGCTGTCCCCATCGCCGTCCGTCGCCGTCGCCGTCACCGTCCCCGTCCCCGTCGTCCCCGTCGCCGAGCCGCGCCCCGTCCTCCTGTCGTCCCCGCCCGGCCCGTCCCCGTCCCCGTTGTCGCCGCCCCATCCCCATCCCTGTCGTCACCGCCCATCTCCGTCCCCGTCGCCGCCCCCCGTCGTCGCGCCTCGCCGGTGAGCTCCTGCCCCGGCCGCACACACACACACAGTGTTATAGAAATATTAGAAATGTTAGTTATATAGAAATGTTTTTTAGTTATAGAAATATTAGAAATGTTAGTTATATAGAAATGTTAGTTATATAGAAATATTAGAAATCTTAGTTATATAGAAATCTTAGTTATATAGAAATTTTTTTTAGTTATAGAAATATTAGAAATGTTAGTTTTAGTTATAGAAATATTAGAAATGTTAGTTTTAGTTATAAAATTTAGAATTTGCATATATGAAATCACAATCCATCATTTAAAAAATGTTACTTTACTTTTGCTTCATATAGTATTTGTTGTCGACGATGCCCGGCCCGCATCCTCATCGTCGACCAGTTCGCGATGACGTCCTGCTTCAGAGGACCTATGTCCGGGATTGGGCTCCGCCGGGCTGGCACTGGGAGGTGCTACCTTCAGGGGCGTGACGCTTGGTGAGGAACCCAGCCCCGGGTCCCGTCGTCGACCCTAATCTCCTTTGGTGGCGTTCGCGTGGGCCACTTTCGGTGTGGAGGGAGCCTGCCCCGCCGGAGGTGGTACGTCGCCGTGTCAGGGAGGAGGACGAGCACGTCCATCGCTACATGGATGCTATGGACATCAGGTTCTCCAATACCTGGTAGGTTCTTTGGGGAGATCACCCGAGCTATGATCCAATGATGGTTCCTTCACTTTGGTTGTCCATCGCCTAGATTACTCTCTAGTATTCGATCTTTATTAGCTAGCTAGCTAGTGATGTATTCGATATATAATATTCAAGATGATTTATTCGAGATTATATATATTATTCGAGACGATGTATTCGAGATTATATCTATTATTCGAGACGACGTATTCAAGATTATATTCGATGATGCTTATTATGTACTATGATTGATTTAGTTTTTCCTTATTAATTGATTGCATCCATGCATTGTAATTTCAATATATTTCTTTTGGATTAGTTAAATGAAACCTATGGCGGACAACACCGGCAGAGAGGGAGGAGAGGCCCTGTTCAATATCATACGCAATCCTCGCGGGCCAGATGATGATCAGAATGAGGAAGATTATGATGGCTCCGAATATCTAAACAACACCGGGGAGGATGATATGATATTCGATCGCGACAACCGAATTGATGAAGTCATGAACTATGAACATGATGAAGAAAATGTTGATCTTGAAACAACAAAGACCGGCAAGGTATATTTATATAGGCAGGCATCTGGTGATCATCACATGTTTTAAATGACTTGAAGATATATACTAACGAATTGATCTTTCTTCTTTCAGCCATCCGGATCGGGCAAATCTTCAGGCAGCAGGACAGTACGAGGCACAAACAGAAAGTTGAAGGAGGGCGTAAAGTACAATATCGAGGCCATCAAACCTAATGGCAAACCATTAGCGCCTAAGAAGATTGCGGACAAGTTCATTCGCCAGTGCGGAGTTCTTTTGAAGGACCAACTCCCGATCTCCCTTCAAGAATGGAGAGAGCCAGCAAAGCCACGTCCAGATCTTACTTTTGTCGACGACAGACAAAAACTTCTGCTTTGTGAAATGCTCATGGAACATTTCACCCTACCAGATCATTTCACAGATGCAGATGTGGAGAAAGTCAAGGACGCTGCTCTTAGGAAGATGGTGGTTGCATTCAACAACCACAAGAATCGTGTATGGGACCAGTACGTCAAGGGAAGAAAGAAGACTCCAGTATTCAAGAGAACACTAGAGAAGCAAAGTGCTCATTGGGACGATTTCGTGAAATTCAAGGAATCAGAATTATCTAAGGAACGGTCGAGAATAAACAAGTCCAATGCCGCAAAAGGATAAGTTCCATAAGCTGGGGCCAGGTGGCTACGCGGTGGGAATGCCTAAGTGGGACAAGTCTGAGAAAGAGATGGAGGATGCAGGTGTCACTCCAGAAACATTGAGCTGGCCCCCCAGGTGCAAGACTTGGTTCTATGCGCATGGGGGGAGGTGGACCCGAAGACAGGCAAAGTTTAGAAGAAGGCATGTCTGGACGGAGCCGAAGATAAGCTACTTGTTGCAATAGAAGAGGCTCGATCGGGGGTGTTCGAGCCCAACAGAGAGAACGACGAGCTTACACGTGCGCTGGGAAATCCTAAACACCCGGGAAGAACATGAGGCAAGGGCGCTATTTCGTGGTATGAGGGGTTTTCGGACTGGAACGCCGACTACAGAACTCGTGCGAGAAAGAAGATTGCAGAGGAGAAGAAGAGGAAGATGGAGGAGGATCAGAGGAAGCTGGACTATGAATGCCTTCAAGGCCTAGAATCAGCGCACGCGGACTTGGCAGTCAAATTCCAGCGGCAGTAGGAGCAGATCGACTCATTTAGCCAGCAAAGGGGGTCTCAGCAGCTGCAACAGCTAGCGGATGATCCAGCATTGGATAGCACCGTCCCATCCATGCCGAGAAGCAGCGTGGGTTCCGCCCCGGGCGACGCATTGCTGGATAGCTACCAAGTGGATGACATCATGGAGAACACTAACTGCGAGCTACACTTCAAAATGAAGAACATATCCATGAAGGTGGAGGACGTCGTTGCTTTTACAAATCCCCCCGAGGCAACCTTCCATTGCAACCCGATTCCAGCGGGCTATGCTCGTGTCTTGGTTGATGAGGTGGTGGACTAATATTCGGTGCTAGAGCTTGACATTCCTGGAGGTGACGAGGAGCACACACTGGGAGACGCCAACCATCGTATCATCCTATGGAGAAAGGATTGCATCATCTTTTGAAGGCCACCGACACCGCGTCATCTGACTCCTCGTCGACGTCCGCCACCGAGTCAGCAGACTCCCGCTCCTCCAAGTCCACCAACGCATCAGGCCACTCCTCCTCCAAGTCTGGCACAGCTTCAGGCCATTCCTCCTCCTCCAAGTCCGGCAAAGCGTCAGGCCACTCCTCCTACAAGTCCGGCACAGCTTCAGGCCACTCCTCCTCCTCCAACTCAGCCACGTCAGCCATCTTCGACGCCTCAGCAATCACGGAAGAGAGCCGCCTCAGCTATGGTGCGTAGCGGTACAAGTCGAGAAAGAGGCGAGCTCGAGCTCGAGCAAATCAGCTGGCAAAAGGAGCGGTAAAACCGTTCCCTAGCTGGGAGAACAGGCTGCGCAATCAATCCCCCCGCTTGTTGTGCCAACAACACATGAGAGTACGTGCGCCCAATATTATTGTGGGAAAACCGTTAACGTTCCCGGGCTGGGCGATGTGGTAATAACCGAGGAGCATATTGAACAGGCTGAAAGGCTCTGATACGTCTTCGTCGTATCTACTTTTCCAAACACTTTTGCCCTTGTTTTGGACTCTAACTTGTATGATTTGAATGGAACTAACCCGGACTGACGCTGTTTTCAGCAGAATTGCCATGGTGTTGTTTTATGTGCAGAAAACAAATATTCTCGGAATGACCTGAAACTCCACGGAACATCTTAGAAAAAACAATAAAAAATCCTCGCCAAAGATGAAGATCAGGGGGCACACCCTTCTCACGAGGGTGGGGGCGCCCCCCCTAGGGCGCGCCCCCCTACCTCGTGGGCCCCCTAGAAACCCTCCGACGCCAACTCCAACTCTATATATTTGCTTTCGGAGAGAAAAAATCAGAGAGAAGAAATCATCATGTTTTACGATACAGAGCCACCGCCAAGCCCTAAAACCTGTCGGGAGGGCTGATCTGGAGTCCGTTCGGGGCTCCGGAGAGGGGGATTCGTCGTCGTCATCATCATGAACCATCCTCCATCACCAATTTCATGATGCTCACCGCCGTGCGTGAGTAATTGCATCATAGGCTTCCTGGACGGTGATGGGTTGGATGAGATTTATCATGTAATCAAGTTAGTTTTGTTAGGGTTTGATCCCTAGTATCCATTATGTTCTGAGATTGATGTTGCTATGACTTTGCTATGCTTAATGCTTGTCACTAGGGCCCGAGTGCCATGATTTCAGATCTGAACCTATTATGTTTTCATGAATATATGTGAGTTCTTGATCCTATCTTGCAAGTCTATAGTCACCTACTATGTGTTATGATCCGGCAACCCCGAAGTGACAATAATCGGGACCACTCCCGGTGATGACCATAGTTTGAGGAGTTCATGTATTCACTATGTGGTAATGCTTTGGTCCGGTTCTTTATTAAAAGGAGGCCTTAATATCCATTAGTTTCCAATAGGACCCCGCTGCCACGGGAGGGTAGGACAATAGATGTCATGCAAGTTCTTTTCCATAAGCACGTATGACTATATATGGAATACATGCCTACATTACATTGATGAATTGGAGCTAGTTCTGTGTCACCTTATGTTATGACTGTTACATGATGAACCGCATCCGGCATAATTATCCATCACTGATCCGGTGCCTACGAGTTTTCCATATACTGGTTTACGCTTATTTACTTTTCCGCTGCTACTGTTACAATCACTACAAAATACCAAAAACATTACATTTGATGTCTTTACTTTTGTTGCTGCTACCACCGCTATCATATTACTTTGCTACTAAACACTTTGCTGCAGATACTAAGTTTCCAGGTGTGGTTGAATTGACAACTCAGCTGCTAATAGTTGAGAATATTCTTTGGCTCCCCTTGTGTCGAATCAATAAATTTGGGTTGAATACTCTACCCTCAAAAGCTGTTGCGATCCCCTATACTTGTGGGTTATCAAGACTAATTTCTGGCGCCGTTGCCGGGGAGCATAGCTCTATTCTTTGAGTCACTTGGGATTTATATCTGCTGGACACTATGAAGAACTTGAGAGATCCAAAAACCAAGATCTATCCCTCAACTATGAGGGGAGGTAAGGAACTGCCATCTAGCTCTGCACTTGATTCACCTTCTGTTATGAGTAAGTTTGTGACACCTACACCTGCTTCTGCTATTCGTTCTGATATGTCGCATGTTATTGATGATGCCACTTCTGCTATGCATGATACTTATGTGCCCCTTGGTGAATTTCTTGATGAAAAAATTGCTAGGGCTAGAGAAAAAGAAATTATTGAATCTGAATACGATGATGATAGTGATGATGAAAATATGCCTGTTATTCCTGAGGGTTATCTTTTTGATATGGAATCTTCTACCGCTATTTTAGCTTGCAGAGATAGATAAGAGCTTAAGAGGTTATTAATTAAATGTAACAAAGAATCACTTAGAGATAAAATGAAACCCGACCCTGCTTTTGCTACTTCACCCATTTGTGTTCCTGATAAGGATTATGAATTCTCTGTTGATCCTGATATAATTACTTTGGTTGAATCTGATCTGTTTCATGGCTATGAATCTGAAACTGTTGTGGCACATCTTACTAAGTTAAATGATATAGCTGCCCTGTTTACTAATGATGAGAGATCGCGTTACTTTTATATACTCAAAATATTTCCGTTCTCATTAAAGGGTGATGCTAAGATATGGTTTAATTCTCTTGATCCTAGTTGTGTGCGTAGTCCCAGGATATGATTTATTACTTCTCTGCTAAGTATTTCCCTTCTCATAAGAAACAAGCTGCTTTGAGGGAAATATACAACTTCGTGCAAATTAAATAAGAGAGTCTCCCACAAGCTTGGGGGAGGCTTCTCAAGTTACTTAATGCTTTGCCTGATCATCCTCTTAAGAAACCTGAAATACTTGATATCTTTTATAATGGACTAACCGATACTTCCAGAGATTACATGGATAGTTGTGCTGGTTCTCTTTTTAGGGAAAGAACACCGGATGAAGCTGAAATTCTATTGAATAATATGTTGACAAATGAAAATAATTGGGCACCTCCTGAGCCAGCTCCTGCTCCAATTACTGAGCCTATTCCTAAACCAACTCCGAAGAAGAGAGGTGTTCTATTTCTTAGTCCCGAAGATGTGCAAGAGGCAAAGAAATGTATGAAAGAAAAAGGTATTAAAGCTGAAGACGTTAAGAATTTACCTCCTATTGAAGAAATACATGGTCTTAATATACCGCCTATTGAAGAAACATATGATCTCAATTCTTTACTTACTGAAGAACCTCCTGATCCCGATATCCCGACACAGGTAGTAAAGGTAAATTCTCTGTATAGATATGATAAAGCTGAAGTCCCTCCTACTAAAATTGCTAGTCAGTGCTTGGATGAATTTGATAACTTTATGTTTAAGCAAGACAACTTCAATGCTTATTTTGGTAGACAACTAAAAGAAAATGCTTATATGATTAGACTCTTGGGTGATTATATGGCTAATATTAAAGGTGAACTTAAATATGTTAGCAAACATGCTTCTATGGTTACCACTCAAGTAGAACAAGTACTTAAGGCTCAAAAAGAAGTGCTTAATGAAATGAATAGTAAGAAAAATGATTATGTTGTTAGAGTGGCTACTAGAACTGGTAGAATGACTCAGGAACCTTTGTATCCTGAAGGCCACCCTAAGAGAATCGAGCAAGATTCTCAAAGAAATAATATTGATGTTCCTAGTTCTTCTAAAAAGAAGAATAAGAAAAATGATCGAACTGTGCAAACTTCTAGTGAACCTATTGCTGAACCACCTGATAATCCAAATGATATTTCTATGTCTGATGCTGAAACACAATATGGTAATGAACATGAACCTAGTAAAAATATTAATGATGATGTTCATGATGATGCTCAACCTAGTAATGATAAAGATGTAGAAATTGAACCTGCTGTTGATCTTGATAACCCACAATCAAAGAATCAACGTAATGATAAAAGAGACTTTGTTGCTAGGAAACATGGTAAAGAAAGGGAACCTTGGGTTCAGAAACCCATGCCCTTTCCTCCGAAACCATCCAAGAAAAAGGATGACGAGGATTAGGCCTATCTTTTTGTGTATGAGATTAACTGATGTGCTCAAAACAAATCCTTATGCTAAATATATGAAGGATATCATTACTAATAAAAGAAAGATACCGGAAGCTGAAATTTCCACCATGCTTGCTAATTATACTTTTAAGGGTGGAATACCAAAGAAACTTGGAGACCCCAGAGTACCTACTATACCTTGCTCCATTAAAATAAATTATATTAAAACTGCTTTATGTGATCTTGGAGCCGGTGTTAGTGTTATGCCTCTCTCTTTATATCATAGACTTGACTTGAATAAGTTGACACCTACTGAAATATCTTTGCAAATGGCTGATAAATCAACTGCTATACCTGTCGGTATTTGTGAGGATGTGCCTGTTGTGGTTGCAAACATTACTATTTTAACGGACTTTGTTATACTTGATACTCCCGAGGATGATAGTATGTCTATTATTCTTGGAAGACCTTTTCTTAATACTGCAGGGGCTGTTATTGATTGCAACAAAGGCAATGTCCCTTTTCATGTTAATGGTAATGAGCATACGGTACACTTTTCGAGGAAACAACCTCAAGCTCATAGTATCAACTCTATTGGAAAAATCCCATCGATTATATTTGGAGGTTTTGAATTTCCTCTACCAACTGTCAAGAAGAAATATGATATACTTATTATAGGGCATGTGCATATCCCCGTTGAGGTAACTTAGTGTTATTCGAAATTTCTCTGGTTTCATGATTATCGGAATGAGTTTGTTAACAAGACTTGATCAACCTTGTTAGTGGATTCTTTTTGATGAGCATGAGATGGATGAAACTAGAAGCACAACCTTCTGTACCCCACTTTTACTTTCTGTTATTTATATCAAATAAAGTACAAATAGTATTTTTCTGTCTGTTTCCTGACTTATCCGTGCAATATAAAAGTATCCTGAAAATAAAAGTCCTCAGAATGCCATGCCAATTTAATATGATTTTTCGGAAATATTCGAGGATTTATTGTGCAAAAATTACCGCGGGAGGAGCTGCCACCTGGCCACGAGGGTGGTGGGCGCCCCTCCCTATAGGGCGCGCCCCCTGCCTCGTGGGCCCATGGTGGCCGTCCTCCACTTATCCCCGCACCCATCTTCTTCCTCTATCTCACACAAACCCGAAAAACCAACTCAAGCACGAGTTCCAGCCACTTTTGCTGTGATTTTCGATCTCCTTGCTCAAAGCACCTCTTGCAAAACTGCTTGGGAGATTGTTCCTTGGTATGTGACTCCTCCATTGGTCCAATTAGTTTTTGTTCTAGTGCTTTATTCTCTGCAAATTTGTGTTGCGTAGGTGACCATGTTCTTGAGCTTGCATGTCAAATTTATATTGTTCCTAGTAGTTCTAATGCTTGATTTAGGCTCTAGGCACTTGTAGGAGTAGTTGCTATCAATATTATTGAGTTTGGTTTACTTTTATTTTGAAGTTACTAAAAATTTCAGAATTTTTCAGAGAAAAACAATATCCTATGGGAGCCATTGTAGCTCGTAGGTTGCATCATAATAGACATAATGGAGATTTCTTTGGAGGAATTTATGCAACCCGCTTAGCTCATTTTCTTGAGATAGACATTCGTGAGGGTGATATGGAGTTGCCTCCTGCATATTTAGATTATGACTCTATGGCTTCGCACCAGTTTGTCGAGAGGCCTGAATCACCTCTCTTATATCGTTTAATTTTTGATGAACGACGTGTTTTCCGCATTACTCTCCCTGCTGCTCGACTCCACGCTGCAGCTCAGCAGGCGATAACTGTTGCACATCAGTATGATCCCAACTATTCCTCCTCATCACAGTACGATCCCAACAACTATTATTATGGATATCCTCCAGGCCAGCCATGGCCATAGACCAACTTAGGCCAAAAGCCTAAGCTTGGGGGAGTACGTATTTCTCACCGACATTACATTTATGCTCACACACACTCATTGCTAGATGTCGGTGCTCATACTTTTTCACTGTAATATCCATGATAGTTTATTTTCTTTTTCCTGCTTTCTTCTTGTGTGTTTGCTAAACCTTAAGAAAAACCAAAAAATTAGTAGTAGTTTATTTTTCTGCTGTAGTAGTAATTAAAAACAAAACCCAAAAATATTTCCCGTTCTTCTTTTGCTTGTTGGGAGTTTTCCCGTGTAAATAGTTTTATTTCTTTTCTTTTCTTTGGTGGTCGGTAGGAGAAGACCATAATTAAATTGTTGAAGTGGCTCATATATGCATTATTGATTGATTTAACTCAGAGCCTATATTGCATTGTCTTCTCCTGTTTATTGAATGCTCGTAGATTCCAGCTTAGTCCAATGCACGTGCACTCTTATTATTATTCACACCGTTCGGTCGTGCAAGTGAAAGGCAATTATGATGATATATGATGCACTGACTGAGATGAGAAAAGCTGGTATGAACTCGACCTCTTTTGTTTTTGTAAATATGATGAGTCCCTCGTTCTTGATTCAGCTTATTATGAATAAACATGTTTGCAATGACAATTAGAGATCATAGTTGCTTGTGCCATGCTTGATTAGCTATGAGTTATAATGGTTTACCTTGTATGCCAACATGCTACTGAGATGATTATGATGGGGTATGATGGGGCGGTATCCTCTTTTGAATGATTTAGTGACTTGACTTGGCACATGTTCACGCATGTAGTTGAAACAAATCAACATAGCCTTCACGATATTTATGTTAATGGTGGATTATATCCTACTCATGCTTGCATCCAATGTTTAATTAATTTTAATGCATGTACATGGCTATTGTCGCTCTCTAGTTGGTCGCTTCCCAGTCTTTTGCTAGCCTTCACTTGTACTAAGCGGGAATACTGCTTGTGCATCCAATCCCTTAAACCCCAAAGTTATTCCAGATGAGTCCACCATACCTTCCTATATGCGGTATCTACCTGCCGTTCCAAGTAAATTTGTATGTGCCAAACTCTAAACCTTCAAATAAACAATATGTTTTGTATGCTCGAATAGCTCATGTATCAACAAAGGTTGTCCTTATCTTCCATGTTAGGCGGGTTATTCTCAAGAGGAGTGGACTCCGCTCCTCACTCACGAGAAAATGGCTGGTCACCGAGATGCCCAGTCCCATGCTTTATGCAAACTAAATCAAAATTAATTGCAAACAAAACTCCCCCTGGGACCTGATGTATGTTGGAGGCACTCGTTGTTTCGAGCAAGCCATGGATTGATGCTTGTTGGTGGAGGGGGAGTATAAACTTTACCATTCTGTTTGGGAACCGCCTATAATGTGTTTAGCATGGAAGATATCGCCATCTCTTAGTTGTTACGTTGACAATGAAAGTATACCGCTCAAAATACAATTTATCTCTATTGCAAAACCGAGCTCTGGCACCTCTACAAATCCCTGCTTCCCTCTGCGAAGGGCCTATCCATTTACTTTTATGTTGAGTCATCACCCTCTTATCAAAAAGCACTAGCTGGAGAGCAGCCGTCATTTGCATTCATCACTGTTAATTTATATTGGGTATGACTATGATTGGATCTCTTTTACCATGAATTACAATGTCTAGTCAGTCCATGATCTTTAAAGGTGCTCTGCATTTATGTTTTGCGGTCTCAGAAAGGGCTAGCGAGATACCATCTTGTTATATCATATTATGATTGTTTTGAGAAAGTATTGTCATCCGAGATTTATTATTATGACTTGCTAGTTGATTATGCTA
Source organism: Triticum urartu (assembly GCF_003073215.2). NCBI lineage: Eukaryota > Viridiplantae > Streptophyta > Magnoliopsida > Poales > Poaceae > Triticum > Triticum urartu. The sequence continues at coordinate 91,868,655 of NC_053022.1, read as the reverse complement.
TTGATATGATTAATTGTGAGACCTGCGAATTATTGCAAATGTGGTTAGTTATCATCTATGCTGAAAACTTGAATGCTGGCTTGACATAGTTACAACAACAAGAGAAAACAGAGTTTGTAAAAGTTTTTCTTTCTTTCAGGCTCATGATCACTGTTGGACAACTCCTCGACATCAAGTCCATGTCTCAGCTTAGAGAGGAGGAAATAAAACGGAAATATGTCCGAGGCCAACCTTTGGTCGCGCCAGACAAGGTCAAGAAGCTCCCAGCGAGAATGTATGAATTGCATCAATGGTACATGGACATTACCAAGATTTCCAATCGAGAGTCCCTCATGGTGAATGTCAAGAAGGATCATTACTACCATGAGAAAGTTGTGTCCGTTGAGTATTCAGAACTATTTCAGTTATAGAATCAAGACGCGCTCGACAAATCTATCGTCAGTTCCTATTGTCTACAAGTGATTTCTTTCTGTAATTTAAGTCTCAAGCTAGCTGTAGTGATCATTTTGATCAATCATTACCTGTAATTATCCTCACTATATTCTTTTCTGTGGTATTATGCAGGATGAAGATTTATGAAATGAAAAAAGGTAGACGCTATGGCATTGGGTTCATTGACCCAAACACCATTAATGAATACACATGGAAATTAGATCCATATTATGAAAAAAGTGTAGAGGAAAGCATGCTAGAGTTCTTCAAGCGCCTCAATACCAATGAAGATATCATTGTTCGGGAACTCGGTAACTGGTAACTGCTCGGTCGACTACCGATTAGCGATTAATCGGTTAATCGGCCATTTACCGAAATTAGTCGGTCGATCATTAATCGGTTGCACATGAGAATATATTGGCAACATGTAACTATTTTTTCACGTATTGTACACCACATAATCCAATGTTCATAGCTACGTATTATACATTTATACTAAAATATAATGTCATAGCTCGTAGACCTATAAAAAGCATGGACAAGAGGTAGAATTGTTACCTGGATGGTTTGATCATGATGCATCCAAATCGGAAGGCAACAAATCTACAGAATTGATGATAGATATGCATTTATATATGCTCTAAACTTGTCATTGTCAAGATAAATGATTAAATGACAGCCATATATGTGACAACAAGAAGCCACACATGAGACATGACAAGATAAATTAATATGACAGCCACACAACTTGGCAATATGCAGCCACACATAACAAGATAAATAGCAGCCACACATGTGAACATGGAATAATTCACTAGAAGGTTCAACACAAATATCATAATAGGTAATAAGGTTCACTGACCACAAATACTCAAATAGTTCTCACAACTCATAATGTCCTGGATTGCCGCTTTGTTTACCCCCCCTTTTTTATGGCTGCCGCTTCAGTTACCTGACCCATCACTGATTAATCGGTTTAACAACCAGTTAATCATCTGACAACCGATTAAATGCCAGTTAATTGGCTTAACCATTTAATGAAACGAGTACGTGCTACTCGCCTCAGTTAGGCACTGAGTAGAGATTAAATGGGCATTTAAATGGTAATTCGGCCGAGTTCTTGAACAGTGGAAGATATACTACTTCCTTACAACTTCGAGTGAGTCTCACTGTCTTGTATTGCAAATTCTGTTTTTGCCTACTAGCTAGCTACATGTTTTTGCTTACATATGCCCGCATAATTAAGACATGAAAACGTGTATGCATGCAGATTTCACTAGATCTTGTTAATCATTAAAGTTGATGAAGGAACAGTTGAAATACTGGACTCACTACTTAAAAAAGCAAGTGACTACACCATCTTGTTTGGGATAGTCAACAGGTAATTTCAATCATTATTAACTATACCTCGGCCTATTTAGTTCGTCATTTCCTGATATGAACTATTTAATAACCCCTTTATTCATTTTCTTTGTCGGCGGGCAGGGCTTGGGCAAAGTTCATCAGCGTCACTCCAGGCCAATGGAAACGAAAGCTAAAATGGTATCGACCCAAGGTAAGTAATTAAGTAGTACTAGCTAGCTAGCTGCCATGTCTTTAATTATCATGCTTGATTAATTATTATCTAATCAAATTCCATTCTCATAAAGGCCCTGAAGCAGGCGCCGGGGAATAATCTATGTGCATACTACGTTTGCGAGAACATTCGCATGATGGCGTCCGAAAGGAGCAGATCTCAAAGACAGGAGTGGGTACATTTGTCAGAACACTATTCACAATTTTTACACCATTATCGATATCTAGTCACACAACTAATACACATGCATATTTATCTCCTTATTAACAGTTCAAAGAGGTGCGGGAGCAGCTCCTAGCAGAGGACCGCATAGAAGCAATTCAAGAGGAAATAGCGGGATTTTTGCTCGACCAGGTCATAGATCCCAAAGGAGAATACTATTACCCGCTACCGCCCCCATGAACCACTTCCAATTGTCATCGTGCTCCGAAGGCACCAATTAGGAGAAATTGTATATAGCTAGCTAATTGTATATATATACATGTGTGTATATATGTGTGAATTAATTAATGGTGGTTATGAGACATTCGATGATATATATATATATATGTATATGATCGGTTCTACTAGAAATTCTATTGATATATATGCATAACGTGTACAATATGTAGTATCGTAAAATACCAGCAAACGAAAAAGAATTAAATGGAAAACAAAAAATTAAATGAAAAAGAAATCATAAACCCCAAACCCCCAAACCTTTTAATACCGGTTTTGGTGTCACCAACCGGTAGTAAAGGACTCCCTGCCCCTGGAGCTGGCTCGTGCCACGTGGTTGCCCTTTAGCACCGGTTCATGTTGAACCGGTACTAAAGGGGGGGGGCTTTAGTGCCCACACTTTAGTGCCGGTTACCGAACCGGCACTAAAGGGCCTTACGAACCGGTGCTATTGCCCGGTTCTGCACTAGTGCCTCGCGGTGTAAGACCCTACTCCTACTTTGTGGTTGGACTACCTCGCGAGGGACGGTGAGTATGCATGTACAAGGGGAAGGTGGATGACTCTCCCCCAAAGACCCACCTCTCTACGGTGGCGCCCTACCCCTACTTATACTATCCTTGGTCCTCTTCCCCCAAAAACACATGGCGGGAAGGGTTACCATAATGGCCAGTTTGAAGCGGGACAGGGGTGTAGTCTATCCTGAAAAAAGCTGGTCTTTGCCTGCAGAAGCCTCCTTCTGTGACGTGCTGGTGGGCTCAATGGTGATCTCCGTCCTAGGAAGCCCATCGTCCCGGCGTCCTTGCACCGAACGGGTAACCTTTGGGGGTTGCTTTAGGAATCGATGCACTGTCCTTGCCCCCTTAGCACAAAAGAGGAAAGCCTCCTCATCCGTGCCTGCTGGCACTCTTCGCTCATCGCCACGCGCATCACCCACGTGAAGACGCAGGGCCGCATGACACTGCTGAACAACTCTTGATTTAAACGCCTCTGCGAGGGGCCTCGGGAGGCAGCCTTAGGAAGCCGCCCGTGAGAAGGCCTCGCGAGGCTAACGGTGAGACTTGATGAGGTACCCCTCGCGAGGTAAGGCCCTCGCAAGGGTCTTGCTCGTGAAGCACTGGGAGTGGGCCAGTCTTGGGACCTCTAGTGACTATAAAAAAATATACTTCCGTGATGATTCGTGTTTGTCACAGTAGGTCGCGTTTTTTGTCATGCATGTACATCCATGAAAAATTTATGACAGAATCAAGATAGTCATACCTGTGCTGTCGTAGCAGTGTTCCATGACATTACCAGAATTATCATCACGGAAGTGTCCACTTCCATGACGATAAATCACGCGTCACAGAAGTGCTTTCATCAAGGGTGACCGTCACGTGGCATCCACCGTAACGAAACGCTGTTAAGCTATCGGGTCGGGTTTTGGATCCGATAACCCGTTAACAGCCCTGGCCAATGGGGATTTTCCACGTGTAAAATCATCATTGGCTAGAGGAAACACATGTCGGCTCATCGTTGGGACAGATGTCATCCACTCACTGGACAGAAGGCGCCTATGATACGTCGACACGTGGCACGGCCCAATAGTACCCATTCCTGTGAAAAGGCCGGCATGTTTGACTTGGTCAAAAGCTGGCGGGCTGGCCCATGGAAAGCCTGTTAACGGCCTGTTCGCATATAGCCCATTTACAACCCACTAACCCAAGGCCCATTACGCCCTATCCGAATTAGGCCCAGTAGCGTCATCTGGGCCATCCAATATGATTCCATCCCGTTTTCACTTCTGGCCCATGTATAACCCATGATGTCTTTCGGCCCATATGAGGCCCTTTGTAACTCTTGGCCCATTAGCGGCTCGTGCTGAAACTGGCCCGTAATGAACAATGTATTACTTTACACCCAATAACGGCCCATGGTGAAACCGGCCCGTAATGAATAGTGTATCACTTTATACCCATTAATGGCCCGTTATTCCGTTGGGCTGTTTCCAGCCCAAGTTAACTTTCGGCCTTCTGAGGGCCCATTTATTCTTGGGCTCATTTGCAGCGTTCAGTTACTTACGGCCCATTACTGTCATTTTCTGCTTGTGGGCCAAATTCAGCCTGTCATTACAGTCGGCCCGTTTGTGGACCGTTAGTCTGTTGGGCCATTTTCATAGCATCACCAAATACGGCCTATTAACGGCCCGTTATGGTCAGCCCATAAAACATACGATTTCCATTAAAGGCCCGTCTATGGCCCATTAAAGGCCCATAGAAGACCCATAAATGAGTCGGCGGCCCATGGATCCTACGAGAGGTAGAAGGCCCATGGATCCTACGAAACGTAGAAGGCCCATGGATCCTACGAGACGTACAAGGCCCATGGATCCTACGAGACGTAAAATGCCCATGGATCCTACGAGACGTAGAAGGCCCATGGATCCTACAAGACATAGAAGGCCCATGGATCTGACGGCCCGTAAAGGGCCATGGTCGGGCAAGTTGGCCCTCGTTTGAACGATATAGCATATTCAAAGAATTATCCTACTCAATACTATCACCTCTAAAAAGCATACACTATAAAACAAAGAGATCAAGGCATAGAAAGGTCGAATAATCCTTCACTATATAATAAAGAAATTACAGCCGATTATACCCACTGGGCATTATGGTTCAGCACAGGTGATAATAAAGCACACACAAACAGCAAATTACATACACTGGGCAAATACAGCTCATACATCATGGACGCGCATCAACTTAACTCCATTTGAACTATAATCTCTTCAGAAAATAGGATTGGCCAGATTAAGATAGCACAAATTTCAGTCTGGAAAATCTCCGATTCCTTCATGGTTACCTCAGTGTCTTGTTTCATTTTTTTGACTCCTGCATCCAATACCTGCATGTCCAGTCTCAACTTGTTGATTATACGTTGACAATCATGTACACGTTGTCTTGCCACCTCTAGTTGATGCTCGAGAACATCAGCACATTCCAATTCCAATCCATAATCATTCGGTAATGGCCATGCTGCACTGCTAGCAGATCTTTGTGTTGATGTCACTTCATCCTGAAATGTTTCTGTAAGTACACATGACTAGGGCAAAAATATAGTTACAACAGTGAAGCGAACAAGACACTATTTTGTACTACATGGCAAAACATGACTCAATAATGTTACACGTCACTTTCAAAAAAAATGTTACACGTCATGAAGCATAAGCAGGTGATATTTTAGAATTATAAAAAAGATAGTCTGTGCAGCCTGCATACAGAAATCCCTCTTAGTTCACCAGAGGAGCATGATGTTGGGGCCCAATCGAAAACACATACAAGTTACAAATTTAGACAGCACGTTGCGTATAAGTAAGCAAGTAGTTGGCCATTCGGTGCCTCAATTAAAGTCTTAGGGAGCATAATGAACAGCAGAGGGTTTCATACAAACATACTACAGCAGGCAAAACTATGCAATCATTAGCGTAGTATAAACTAGATTGTGAGCCTCATGCAATAATAGTTGGTTAATAGACTTCAAAGCTTCAGGCACACTTCGGCAGAGTAATTAAATGGTAAGGCCTTTAATTATGTCAACTAATAGTGATAAAAGTACCGAACATCAGGCATGATTATTTGGGCATCTCATTAACTAAGGACAAATAAAGCAATTGAAAAGAGAAAATTAACTATGCCTGAAACAAACAAGGAATTGAACTGTTGAGTTGCATACAATGACTTACCTTAGCAGGTTGAAGAGGCTCAGCGTAGCTCCTACTTCTCTTGCAAGGCACCTTCCTAACATCTTGTACTTGGAAATCCTCAATCTTATCTTCATTGCACCCCCTCTGCAAGGTGAGACAAACTAGTTACTCGTCTCCTTGGAAGATAAATATGCATACTTTCCAGTTTGTGAACACAAAAGGATGAGATTATAACAAAACAACACCACATAATGAAACATGCCGCATCTCTTGCACTTGCACACAATGAAATGAGCATTTACTGTGTCTGCACTATGTAAAAACTAGGCATACCTTCGAACTGGATCTCCAGGTACTCTTGGAGAGCCTACTGTAGTGTACAGCCAAACGAACACAAAAGGATGAGATTATAACAAAACAACACCACATAATGAAACATGCCGCATCTCTTGCACTTGCACACAATGAAATGAGCATTTACTGTGTCTGCACTATGTAAAAACTAGGCATACCTTCGAACTGGATCTCCAGGTACTCTTGGAGAGCCTACTGTAGTGTACAGCCAAACCTTTATGTCACCTATGAGTTAGAGAAGGCCCCACTACAGCAGCCCTTAGTGTTTAAATCGTTGACAAGCTCTATTAGAGTGTTAGGTCAAGAACAACAAGTAATCAAAGAAAACAGTCCTAGTATGGCTGGCTGATGCAAACAAGCAATTGAACAGACGTGTGAGCAAATCTTACATATCAAGAAAAGAAGCAAAGAAGGAGGCTTAAATACCATCACTTGACTGACCAGATTTAAGGGGCATTTAAACATCATGTGCAACATATGAACTAACATAAACATTGCATATTCCAGATTCTACAATGGAATGCACATGTATTAGGTTATTCTATGTATGATGATGCCTAAATGTACAGATAGCAGGCAGGAGTGATTCATCATTGCACGCACAATTGAATTGCAGGTTAAGGGCCAGTTCGATTCCTCCTTTTCAGGGCATATTGTCAAAATAAGCCATAAAAGATGTAAAGAAGTCATTTTTGAGTTATGGGCTTGGGCTTAACTAATTTCACTTTGGAGGGGGGGTGTTTCGGGTAGAACCTCACTAAAAATTGAAGGGAATGGGAATAGTGAAATGACTCTGTTGTCTGCCTATATTACACTCAAAATGCAACTGCTAACGCCCGTGTCACACCTGACCCTCAAGTAAAAACAAACACGCAAGCATTCATTGCCCTGCCTGCTTGCATCTCCTCTCCCCTTTCCCTCTACCTCGATCCCCTGCCTGCAGCACTAGGGTTCCTCCAGCGAGCTGTCGCCACTGGTCCCATCTGGCCTGGTCCTCGACGATGCTATGTCCAGCTAGGCTACATGGCCAGTGGGTAGGGGAAAATCTCCCCGGTTGCTCCTCCCTCTGGAGTCGCCCCTCATTCTCATGGTCTCCAGCAGCTGCTCCACTGTGGTTCGTCCAACGCACTACTCCGGCGGGCGCTGCACAACTACAGCTGATGCCACACTGCGGCAGAAGGCACCTTATTCCCCCTCCCCTCCTCCCAGGCCATGGCCTTGAGGTGCTGTTGAAGGATGAGCTCATCCATCAAGGTGAGGATCTCCTCTGATTTTTTGCCAAATTTTCATTCTGATCCACTATACAATGAATTGCTATGAGCTGCTTCTGCTGCTGCTCTATGATGCATTGCTATGAGCTGCTCCTGCTGCTATATGATGAATTGCTATGAGCTACTGCTTTTGTATGATGAGTTGCTACGAGCTACTGCTGCTATATGAAGCATTGCTATGAGATACTCCTACTGCTGCTATATGATGAATTGCTATGAGCTGCTACTGCTGTATGATGAGTTGCTATGAGCTGCTACTGCTGTATGATGAGTTGCTATGAGCTGCTTCTACTGCTATATGATGAGTTGCTATGAGTTGCTGCTGCTATATGATGAGTTGCTACAAGCTGCTCCTGCTGCTGCTATATGATGAATTGCTATGAGCTGCTCCTGCTGCTGCTATATGATGAATTGCTATGAGCTACTCCTGCTGCTGCTATATGATGAATTGCTATGAGCTGCTGCTGGTATATGATGAATTGCAGACTGTGCTGCTGCTGTATGATGAGTTGCTATGAGCTGCTGCTGCTATATGATGCTTTCAGGTGGTGCTGCTATACGATAATAACCAGCCACTTGGACCATCGAATTTCAATAAATAATTGTTCTTCATTTAAATGTGGGTCATGCGTTCTTCGTTTAAATTAGGCAATGGGATCTCTATGGAAAACATTGACCAAAGTAGATTGTGCCAAGTAGATGGTATCTTTGTATTTGCATTTTGAGCAAATAGTGATGGTCTGTTTTCCTAGAAAAGAACTGGTTGGCTTATTACATGGAGCTTATATTCATAGGTGCTTATTTTCTTAGGATAACTCATAATAACTGTCCCTAAGAAACTTGGCTAATACAACTGGCATACAAATAACATGTCACGATGATTGCAATGGAGGAGTGACGTAGCATAGCACACTGTATAGGCTCACCGCCGCCTCTCCTTTTTTTGGGATGTTCCATGAAATTGCCACATACATCTTGTACTTTTTCATTGTGTAACCCTGTCTGCAAGTTGACACGGCTAATTTTAGACATCTCTACATGATACTACATTGCATATCCCTTGCGCATATTTAAACTACCTATTAACGATTGTGTGTGTACCATAAACTAGCCATGACTCTGTATGATGGACTAGCAGGCACTCTAAGGGAGCCTAATGTAGTGCACTGGAATTCCTACATGCCACCTATGATTTTGTGCAATGTACTGCCCCTGTTCCTAAATATATGTCTTTGTAGAGATTCCAGTATGGACCACATACAGATGTATATAGATGCATTTTCGAGTGTAGATTCACACATTTTGCTCCGTATGTAGCCTATAGTGGAATCTCTAGAAAGACTTATATTTAGGAACGGAGGTACGAGGTAGTATCATGTATGACATCTACATATCTAATTTAGCAGCCAGTAGTAGAAATCATTGTCTGCACAAAGGGATTACTGGTCGAAAATCCTAGCAAAGCACGCTGGCAGGCACAGAACATTGCAAGAGAGAGAGACGCGCTTACAAGATCATAGCAATGCCTCAGTCCAGGATCTTGGTTGGCCAAGCTGTTAGATCCAGAAGAAACATCGTCCTTGTAGTTTTTGCCAGCTGCATAACAGGTAACAGCGACCGATTAGTATATTTGAAGTACATCGAGCAGGTGAAGCTGGGCGGGTTTAAAGGTGACAAGTACCTAGGCCGTGGCGGGTGCTTGGCATATCTCCAGACGGTGAGTCAGGTTAGGAATGTCGAGGGTGATGACGCTGCGCTGGCTCTCGGGGTCCAGTAAGGAGATCTAGAACCATCGAGTAGGGTGTTTGTGGAGCGGGTCCGGTAGGGTGGACTACGGTGTGGGCGAAGCGGATCTGTGGCCGTGGATGAGGGTGTAGGTGAAGTTGCTCCGGTGGTTGGGTTAAGGATGGTGTCGACGACACGGATCTGCGGCCGTGGACGGGGCGTCAGAAGCTGCTCCGGTGGTTGGGTTAAGGATGGTGTCGACGATGCAGATCTGCGGCCGTGGACGGGGCGTCAGAAGCTGCTCCGGTGGTTGGGTTAAGGGTGGTGTCGACGATGCAGATCTGTGGCCGTGGACGGGGCGCCAGAAGCTGCTCCGGTAGGTTGGATGAGGGTGCGAGGAAGCGGATCTGAGGCCGTGGACTTGTGAGTTGGCAAAGCGGCCCCGGTAGGGTTGAGAATGGTATAGGCGAAGCTACTCCGGTAGGGTTGAGGAAGGTGTCGGCGAAGAGGATCAGAGGCCATCGACGGGGGCGTCGGTGGGGCGGCTCCGGGGGGTGTGGACGAAGCGTCTCCGGTGGGGAGTACGAATGAGCCGCTGCAGATGCGCGGTGGTTGACGAGAGTACCGGCGAAGCAGATCCGGCGTCGTGGACAAGGCCGGCACTGAATGGGCTGTGGTACGGTGGTGGATGAGAAGTCTACTTGTTTCTAGGGGAGGTGGGAGGGGTAGATGCGGTCGCAGAAGAAAATCCGGCAAGGTGGATGCCGCTGGTAGTGAATGGGCTATGGTACGCCGGTGGATGAGCAGTCTAGGGTTTCGAGAGGGGAGGGGAGAAAGGGCGATGAAGTACGGACGGCGTGATGTAAGATGCTCTGGTGCTGTGGAGTTAGTCGTTTTTGCGGGAGGGGGAGAGGAAATGGGGGTGCCGTGTAGTGGGGGAACCGGAAGTTAGCAAAGCAGCCCCGACCTATCATGTAGATGAGGGCGGTATTGTAACTGTTGGTCTCCGTGCACCAAGGACAAAAGGGGGATTTCGCATGCTAAAGACTAAGGTGGCGGAAAGTTTAGAAGGAGGCAGGAGATTTTTCCGCCCGCGGAATCGTTCGTATCCTGTTTCAACTAATTTTGGACAGTGCTAGCGGGAAGGTCATGCTAGACTGTGTACACGGGGCACACGTCAGCAGTTAATAACTGGTGTGAAGTCCACCCCAGAAAAAAGACAATAACTCGGGATGATGCGCCGATAACTTGGACGTTCACACGGGCGCGGCCTATCGTACGGGTGTAGTGGCGCGTTCACAAAAAAGGGATCAAACGCTCAGCCTATGTATTTCTCGTGTAAATAGATAATTTAGTGCCATTGGTTATTTAGTTTAAACATAATGCATTGACGTGTTAGTGTAGAGGCGCACAAAAAGAGATGGATATTGTAGTCAGCTACTTAAAAGTGTTACCTCATATGATTACATAGCCTCCATTTCATAAATTGCGTACCCATTGAATTCATATATGAATATTACATATATTACTTCAAAATAGAAACTTAAATCATCCAAGACTAATGAATTTGAATTCAAGATTAACAATGGTGCATGTACATGATAGCTACATTGGTTGTTTGAAGAAACATCACTGTAACTTTGGCATGCACAACTGAAAAGGTTTATTTAAATAGAAAAAAAATGTGATATGTGAGTGTCCAATCTTTATAGCGTTGAATCGATATTGTACCTTTGGCCACGATACGAAGTAGATATTGACTTATGTTCAAGTGATGCACGTCCACGATCGCTAGATAGTGATACATGAATGAATTGTGCAATCTCTCTCACACGCATACATATCTCATTTCCCTGTGGACATCCGAATCACACACGCACACTTCGTGCATTTCCCTCCCTCCGCCAGGGTTAAATTCGTCTTTCTACCCCGTCCTACAAGTCTCTCACATAGAAACACACACGCTCTCTATGTCTAACACGCCCACCACTTTAATTCCACCCACCCACAACCACTAATGTCTCAAAGTATAATAATGTCTCTCACACATATGCTATCTACCTATCGCTTAATATAGCTAGATATGTGTCACACAAACTCCTTCTACCTACTAGCAAGATGCCCATGCGTTGCACAGAACATCAAGATGCATTTGTATGAGAAGTTTATCTTGTGGGCGAAAAGGATGAATGAGGGAATGCCTTATTTGCAAATGCGGAGAGGGGTGTGGGTATATTTTTGCAAAATTGCCATAGTTTCCTTCCTGTCCGTCGGATATAAATCGGATGGCCTATATTGCAGGATGGGAGGAACACCATCATCACCAACTCTGTTTTTTATAAGAGTAGAGATATGTGACTGTCACTGCCCCCCCCCCACACTTCCCAACACCGAAGGAGTAGGGTGACACCTCGATCTTGATAATAATATATCGACTGGCTTCACTCTCAAACATACACACACACACTACCCGGCACCAAAGGGGTAGGGTGGCACATCGATCTTGATAATAATCTATCTACTCCTCTTTCAAACACAACACACACACACACTCACTAGTTGTGCCTCTGTGCCTACCGCGCACACTCTCGATACGTCTTTCTCTCCCTCCCCCCAACAATGACATAAGAAGGCTGACAACTCGATCTGATCATAATCTGTCAATTGGTTTCTCTCTCAAACATTGTGTCTCGGTGCCTCGCTCGGTAGCCCCCTCGATATGTAGACTTCTCGCGCGCACAGCTGTAGTCACAATGACACTGAACCCAGTGTGCCTTGTTTTTACCGGCCTCATGTGATAGTTTTCACCCTGTTTTATGTTAATTAACAAGGCAACCTTTTCTTTGTTACTACTAGTGAATCTGAAATCATTCGGGGAAGACATAAAATATATCACTTCAACCCAATTATCGCAACAACTATTTTAAAAGAAATTAGCTAGCTGCCCGTGCGTTGCATGGAACATCGACTTCCTTCTGATGCAGCCTTCCTGGATCCATAATTTGGCTTCCTCGTTTATTGATTGCTTGCAATCACCACAACACCATTGAGTGAGCGTCATAGAATCCTCAAGGCGTGAAGTAGTAGTCCCACTCTTCTCCAACAGAGCTCCCTCACTAAGCGAGCATCCGGCATTCCTAGTATGCTCCACTCATTCTACGCCAAGCACCCAATCACGGGATCAGAATCACACTCTAGATCATACCTTTCACGAAAGAAAAGGACAGGCAGCCGCTGCTAAACCGAGTGGGGATTTCTAGGGAGATTCAAGCTGTGGCTCCGCTAGCTTTAGTCGGCATAAGAACAAAGAACTAAATGGGTCTCCTTAGCCTTTTGTTAGCTTCGGTGGCCTGGAGTCTTCTACGGGGCATCTTTGTATGAGTAGTTTATCTTGTGAGAGAAAAGGTTGAATGAGGGAAGGCCTTATTTGCGAACATGGAGAGACGTGTGGGTATATTTTTGCAAAATTGCCATAGTTTCTTTCCTATCCGTTAGATATAAATCCGACGGCCTATATTGCAGGATGGCACGCACACCATCATCACCAACTCTGTTTTCTACTCCCTCCATCCGAAAATACTTTTCATCAAAATGGATAAAAAGAGATGTATCTAAAACTAAAATACGTCTAGATACATTTCCTTTTATCCATTTTGATGACAAGTATTTTCGGACGAAGGGAGTATTTGTCTTTTTAGAGATTTCAACAAGTGACTATGACCGGACCTTACCAACATACTCAAAAATGTAGTCCATAATTTTGATGTTACCCTCTTTTCTTGGCGGTGCAGTGCCATCTGGATACCTCATAAATAAATCAAGGACAAATCTGGCACCTTCCTGAAAAGACATACGGAGCAAAATGAGTGAATCTACACTCTAAAATATGTCTACATACACATCCGTATTTGGTAGTCCATTCGAAATCTGAAAAAGACAAATATTTAGGAACGAATGGAGTATATATAAGAGTAGACATGGAGATATATCTCCAGCATGGTCTACAACAAAAATGTGCTGGGATGGTTAGTGCCGGATGCTCGCAACGCGATGACATGAGTTCGCATTCTGTCTTTTAACTTTATATTTTTATATTATATATTACTCTACTTATTCAATATATACTTCTTTCGCTACTGTACTGATAGTGGAACCCACAGAGTACTTAGAATACAAGATTAAGGATGGACTTGTTTCTTTTTAACTTTCTGTACGAAGCTGTAGCCACCCTGCAAGTCACGTGCACACTTTACATGCAATTAACTTTTTATAGAGGGACAATCATATAGACAACTAACTCAAATGGATTGGATGTCACTCTATTATTTCCAGCATAAAGAGCATCTCCAACGGCAGCCGGCAAATTTCCTCCCGCTTCCTTAAGCGGAGGACGACATCAAACGCCAGCGTCATACATTTTTACAACTCTAACCAACCAGATGAAATTCGTGCAAACACGGACTGATTCCATATAAGCATGAAGGATTTCGTATAAAAAACCGGATCTTCATATAAACATGATGGATTTCATTACATGTACATGAACTAAGAGGTGCCAATTCGGCTCTCTTGTATAATTAATACTCCCTCTGTCCAGAAATACTTGTCCTAGAAATGGATGTATCTAGACTTATTTTAGTTCTAAATAGCCGCCCGCGGATCCCTTTGTCTTCCTCATGTCCGTCAGACGCTTGCGGGGTTGACGAAGGTCCTCGGAAGAGATGAAGCAGCAAAGAAACCACCTGAATCCGCGGTCGTCGCCTCGGCGGTGGCCTTCGTGGGTCCCAAGTGGCGGTGGCCTCCCATGTTCTACTTCTCCTCGATGATGGCGGCGGACACAGAGAGGCTGGCCACCGACTCGTCGCTCTCCACGCACCCGGCTTCTGTCTCTGCCTGCATGGCGCTGCTGCAAACACGGGAGGCACGCCCACAGACATGGGAGGCGCGGCCACCGCAGACACTGGTGGCGCGGTACGACGCGGCAGCGATGGTGCCCGTACCGGCGTGCTCGCCGCCGTGCCGGCGTGGAGCAACTCGCCACTCCTTATTGAGCTGAACTTGAGTGGCGAGTTGCTGAACCACGCGCCTGCTTGGGGCGGCAACTGGCTCCGTCGGGCCAAGCGAGGTTGGTGAAGCACCGAGCAGCCTCGTCCGTATCTGGAGGGCTCGGCGGGCCACCCAGCCGGGTAATATGCCGGAGAACGGCTGATCGGAAGCCATCGGAAGAGTGGAGAAAATGGTGAAGGAGGAGATGGGGGAGCGGCGGAGGGGTGCGATTCTTGCCCGATGTCTGTCTGGCCTCGTGTAAATAGAGGGCGGATGGTGGGAGTTTGGCCGGCGTCTGGCCTCGTTTAAACTGAGGGCGGACGGGAGGAGCTCGGCCGGTGTTGCGTTTAATTCAGGCCCGCTCATGAACGGACGCGTGGCCTGAGTAGGATTCTCGGTTTGCATGCAGGTTTAATGGAGGAGTTTAATGGAGGCACCGGGCGTGCAGCGGGCGGCGCAGTACTATTCGATTTGACGGCAGTAATGAGCCGTCAAATCACAAAGGCCCTCGCCTCTAGTGAAACCGACCGAGCTAGACTGCCTCGCCCTCTAGCCTTTTAAAAAATGTATATACTCCACTTTTGTACAGTAGTAGTATCGATGGATTGCGCCGTGGAGAAAAACTTGAAATTAAAAAAAAGGTGGTACATGTAGAGAGGGAGTATTCGATTTGACAGCGGGTGGCACAGTTCCTGATACGGCTTTAATGCAGACGAGGGAGGGAGTAGCGGTTCCCGATATGTTGAATGGCCAATGCATCCTCCTTCAATTAATGCATGATGGAAGTAATGGGAGGAGGTACGGGAAAAGAGGCTGCACGATGTGAATGCAACACAGTTTGCCCTCATTGCCCTCATATAAAGGCGCCCCTCCATTCCAATGCATCTACCACACCGTACGCACCTAAGCATTTTCCTAAGCACCTAAACTAAGCGGAAAAGAGCTCACTCCAGACACATGGCGGTGATGTGCGTGAGCGGCCAGCAGCTGCGCCAGATGGTCCATGACGCCAGCCTGCGGCATGGCGCCGAGGATCGTCTCCAGACGGTGTTGGAGACCGGTTGGTGGATGGCCGCCGTCGACACCAACTACGACTCTCAGTTGGACCAGATGATCGTTGCCACCAGCAACAAGTTCACCGTCCTCAAGAAGCTCGCGGACAACATTGCCGTACTCCTCCAGCCCGCGCGGCCAGGCTCCTCATTGCCTGCCACCCTAATCGGCCTCCATGGCCGGAACCTCTTTCAAGCACTGGTGGCCCTGCGACTGCCCGCCGATGCCATGAAGAATGTCCACCTGGAGGTCGTGCTCGCCGCGAGGTGCCTCGCCCTGTACGAGCAAATCGTGTACATAGGTATCTACAAGGCCAGTGAGGACGCTATGACGTTGGCCTTCCTCAACCGGCTAGAAGCCTTGGATGCCTTTGCTGAGAAGCACCTCAACCTCGCCACAAAAGCCGCCGCTCCTTAGCCGCCGGTCGGTGGCCCGGCGCACCAAGTTGAGGAGGAGGAGGTCGTACGTTCGTGGATCCATCTTTCTTCTTGCCTTCTGTAACCACCACTGCGATTGCATCATCGTGACCTTAATTCTTATTGTGTTGTTGCATTCTCATTCCAGTCAATACCGACATGTGCGATCCCTTTGCTTAATTATATGCATCACTGTAACTAGTACTCCATCCGTCAATTTATAAGTTGTTCTTACCTTTTCCATCAACTTCGTGCAACGCGCAGGCATCTTGCTAGAAACACTAGAATATGTCTATATAATCCGTATGTGATAGTCCATTTGAAATCTCAAAAAAGACAAATATTTAGGTACAGAGGGAGTAATATATTAGGAGTATATCAAAACAATAGTAGTTTCTTTCAAGTGTGTGAACAAATAATACTATTCTACTACTTTGGATCCGTCGCAACGCACGGGCACATTGCTGGTAAAAGGAAAAGGCCTGCTGCGTTTGCGTCACACCCCCACACGCCCAGGAATTGGGAGTACAACACAGCCCGTCCAGCACGACACATAGCTTAGGGAAGGCGTGTTTCCTAGCATTTTCACTTTCATGTGGGACCGCTGTTGAGCAAACCGACACCTCGCCCACCGCCGGGTTGGAAAACAGAAACGAGGGGAAGATCTAGCTGTAGCACGGAAGCCAAGAAATTTGGTGTCAGACGGGGCTCGTTGATAGAGTAGGAGCATTCTGTACTAGTACTAATCCTACTAGTACCAAGTTTGTACTTCTAATACTATATTACTAGTACTACCACTATACAACTAGTAGGTACGTGCACGGCACAACATCGTAGGAACAAAAAATGGGAAGATCTTGTTTTGGGTGATTTATCTTTTTTTCAATCAACGTGGTATGAATAATATGATGTGGGGGGCACCCATGAAGCTTATGTGGCTTGGTTGTATGGCTACGGAAGGTTAGAGAAAAATAAATAGATAATGTGTTTAGAGTGCACTCCACTAAATAGATATACTTTGGATCCATTGAAACGGATTGGAACATCTATATCTATACCCCCTATATAGTGTGTGAAAAACTTAGAAAGTTGGTCATTGGATGAAGCCAATCCGACGGTACAAAGATGGCAAATCTGAGCACTACTGGCCGTTGGATATCATCCACCAGATTCTGCCACATGTATAATATAGAAGACTCCATGGTTGAACTTAATTCATGACTAACTTTGCCACAACTAAGCTTAGGTAAAGTTATTAGTTCTTCAAAATGAGAGCCACAAGTTGGCAAGCCTAAGGGAATCTTGCCACATTTTTGTGTGTATGTCATGTGGGGCCTTAGTGTGGCTTGCCTAAGGTGTGGCTTGAACCAAACACTCACCTAAGTTAATCAAACTTGCCTAACCTTACATTCCACCAGATTTTGCCACATGTTAGAATCCAGAAAGCTCCACATGTAGAAGCATAATGCACAAACCACCAGAATCTCATGCGTGCAATGCACGTGTACCTTACTAGTACTAGTTGGTAGTAGTAAGAAACAAATTCCAGTTTTGGCAGGAGCTCGTACTGTGGGAGCACCACAAGGCCTGCCGCAGGAATTACATTTCCCTCTAGGGGCCCACGGGACTGAACTTTAGTGGCTTAGTGCTCGGCCTATGAGGCAATGACATGCGGACCTTAAATGCGGCTGGCCCACATGTCATTCTCATGGTGGTGGCGTGGTTCGCGACTCACTCGTTCGAGATGAACCGGTCGATGGTGGCATGGCCGTGGCAAGGGTGCCACAGCTGGGCGTCGGGGTGTTACGAGGCGTAGATGGCCACACTGGCGGGTACTACCTGTAGTACATAAGTACTCCAGCTAAGGATTGATGCCCGGGACAAAATGTGTCCCAGCCGCTGGATGAAAATTCGATGGTGCGGGAGTACGGATCGGAGCACAGCAGCGGAGCAGGCAAACCGCGTCCAATCGGGTGTGTCTGTGGTAGAAAGTTGATGGTCGCCGCAGTTCAGCTGGCCCGCATGTCATGCACACAAAGGAAGAGGAGCGGTAGGGCCGAAAGGGATGAGGGGCACGTCGGGGGGATGAGGATCCCCTGACGCGAACAATCCTACCATTCTGTCACTAACATGTGGGACCCATAAGCGTGGGTCCCACCCGTCAGCGAAGAAAAGGCAGGGCAAGGCAGTGATAGCCACGTCAGAGGATCCATGTCCACGTCGGGGGACGTCATGCCGTGGGTTGGAGTGGCATCATGGGAATCGCATGTGGGTATGGCAGTGGTAGAAACAAGAAACATGATGGTCGTCGTGGTTCAACTTCCATGGACAAGCTATCATGTCTGCTGACACATGTATATCAAAACTAGAGTGTTTATATTTCAAGCACGTGAACAAGTATTATTCTACTACTTTGGATCCATTGCAACGCACGGGCCAGCACATTGGTAGTAGTAGTGTCCATCTCTATCTCCAGAGGCCTTCCCTCATTCATCCTTTTCTCTCACAAGATAAACTACTCATACAAATGCATCTTGATGTTCCGTGGAACGCACGAGGATGTTTCCTTGAGGGTCTCTCCAGCGCGGCGTGGCCGTAGTTGCAAGTTGACGCCCCTTGAGATGCCGACGTTGAGGGTCACTCGGATTTCCTAAGATGAGCAGGTAAGATGAGTTTGATCATGTAGTAAATGCATTCTAAAGACTACTTCCGTGTCCATTTCCTAATTCTCCCCCTGCCCACTGTTTCACAGGTTACGCTCGGTGCGAGTGGAGATTGGCTTGCATATGTACGGGAGGGTACCAATATCAATTTGCACAACATTTACAACGGTGACACCGTTCCCATAGAACCTTTGTCCAACATTGGGATCAGCCATGCAAAGGGCCACCGCATGAATTGGTACGATGGAACCACGGTGAGATTGAATAAGATAGCATGAACCTTGCACATGGCGGTCAAAGGCAGACCATGCTGTCTGCGGTCGATTTGTTGCCGTACAAGTAGGAAGATGTTGTGCTCCTTTCTAACCGCATATTTGCGGTGACAAACCAGGGGACTTATTTTGTATGGGACACATTCTACGATATACTCCCTCTCTCCTAGTTTATTTGTTTTGAATCTTTTTGTTTTATAAGTTTCAAATTCAAATTTAGAGCTCCCCATCACATGTTGAGATTACAATGTCCATTAAATCGTTGCGTGCATGTATAGTAAAGAAACAAATCTCGAGTTTGGCACGAGTTTGTGCTGCGGGAGCACCACAAGCCCTGGCGCAGGAGTTACATTTCCCTCTCAGGGCCGTCGGGACTAAGCTTCAGCGCCTTACTACACCTACCTTTGAGTCAATAACATGTGTACCCGATAGGTGACTAGTCCACATGTAATGCTCCCGTAGACAGAGGGGCAGTGGGGCCAAGAGGGGTGAGCCGCAGGTTGGTGGACGTGTGGTTTCATGGGTTCGAGTAGCGTCGTGGGAATCATGGGTGGCTGTGGTAGAAACTTGATGCTCGCTGCATTTTAGGTGGCCCACATGTCATGCACACAAAGGCAGAGGGGCGGTGCGGCCGAGAGGGGTGAGGCGCACGTCGGGGGGTGTGGTGCCGTGGGTTGGAGAGGCGTCGTGGGAATCGCAAGATGAAACGTGATGGTCGTCGTAGTTGAACTTCCATGAACAAGTTGTCATGTCTACTGACACATGCACTGCATACCGTTCACTTGAAGGAGTAGCAGAGAAAGCTATATATGCGAATAAATAGTTCCTTATAGTCAAGCGGACCCATGCTACTACTCTGTTCCAAACACATGCACACCATCGAAATACTCCATGTATATCAATATACACCGAGAGGGAATAATTTATTTTACAAGAGAGGAAATAGTTCATCCATCCATAATGCCCTCCTACTGGTGCAGCCTTTTCTTCTTCTTCTTCTTCTTCTTCTTCTTCTTCTTCTTCTCATTCTCTGTGGGAGACGGCTTTGCAACAAGCTCTTTGGACCTTGCAGCTATCTCAAAACTCAGATGGGCATCAAGGGAAGCATATTTTATCCGCTCGTACGTCAAGGGATAATTCTCCCATCTAGACAACCTTAATGCCACCGTCTCGTCACCCTTCTGAAGATTTGTACCGAGCACAAAATTTTCTACGTCGAATAGGGATGGTGTCTGTTTATCACAATCTTCTACAGGAATTTTGATTCTGGTTTGTAGGTCAGCGATGCTTTTCAAATCAAGGTTGTACGGCTTCAGCTTCTGTTTGTCCCCTTCGATGGCTGCCCCACAGAAGTATACGTCCTCCCAAGACAAGAAATCATGAAGCTCACCTGGTATGGAGGGCGAGTGTATGATGTGGTACACCAAAACATCATTTTCGTGGCACGGCTGAAGGACGGTGGCGCGCTGGATCTTCCAAGGGGCACGCTCCGTGTACTCTGCGTCGAGATCGATGACCCTCGTCTCTACCTTTTTGAGGGAGTTGGATACATTGTTGATCCACTGCCGAACAACCCTTGGGTGGACGGTGATGGTGGCAACTGTGTGCATCGAGCCTTCGATGAGGACATGTTGGACGCAAAAAACCTACATCTCGATCTCTTCCGCCATTTGGAACCGCTGGAACGGAGGGCTATGGTTTGGAGAATTAGGATTAGATGGCTAGTCTAACTGAAGTAGTAGATGATTATTTAAAGAGGTTAAAACAATGTGAACGCAGTGGGGTTTGGATGGAAATGAAGACGAAGGGGAGGTGAAGAAGCCGAGGAGAATCGGTTCCCGATGGAGATGTAAATGGGAGAAGTGGCGTCCAGGCAGTAGATTAGACGGCTAGGTAGACTAAACAAAAAGCCTATGCGGGTAGACTGATGAGTCGTACCTATTCGTGTACGTGCCCATGAGTGGGAGACACAACATTCTCTGGTTAAGGAATACTCCCTCCACTTAGGTGAGTATAAGTCACCTTATGAAAATCAGGTTTTCCCAAAACCTATAGGCATGGAGCATTAACTTCCTGCTCGATCCCCTCCTAGCCTCGTTAGCCAGCGTTCTCTTCCTCTGCTGCCGTGTTCTACCTTTCCATTTTCCTCTTCTCAAGTGTGGAACGATCTGCATGTCGTCCTTGATGCACCAGAACGACCACTGCATGCATCGCGGCAGGGCGTTGATTGGGCATGCACGAGAATTTGGTTAGTCCTGCCTTCTGTCGCTGCTATTGTCGCTCAACAGTGGCATGGCAGCGCTTGATGACCAGTTTGCCAGCAAAGTGCTGATGGTAACCATCAACGGCGACCGGCCTCCCGTCTTGCCGGACGACCTTGTCAAAGCTCTTGGCATTGCGCACGGCATCCAAATAAGTGACTTGCTCGTCGAAGTCTGTCCGCCACCAGCTGATTTGTTCGTCAGGTTCCGGACAACTCTCGACTGCAGTTGTGTGTTCGAATCTTCCCGGCATTTTTTCTGCGATGGAGCGCTAGTGAGCTTTGATCGGTGGCACCGAGGATGGGGCTCGATGCCCTCTGAGCTTGAGTTTTTAACAAAGCTTACCTTCCACGGCATGCCTCGACGTGCTTGGAACAGCGAGTCCATGAACGAGCTTATCAACGACCTTGGAGGTGAGCTCGTAAGTATGTTTGTTCCTCCAGACAGCTGGGCTTTGACGGTTATGGCATGGATGAAGAAGCCGTCCACCATAGCGAAGGTGATTGGTGTTGAGATACCGGTGCAGGAACCGGGGTTGTACTATTCGTCGCCACCAAGGCCGCTGCGGACCACGTTAGGGATGTACCTGTATCGAGTGTTCGTGCATGTCGAAGAAGTGGTCAAACCATCAATCGATGTCCTGCCTCCGCCGCTGGTGCCACGGTCCATCGACGACGTCCATTACAGGAGTCAACGTCAGACTTTCCCCGTGTTTCTCGGAACGATGGATGGCACATAGCCTACTCCATCACGCGGCGGAGGCCACTGCTTCTTTGGGAGAAGAGGCAGGGTTGGCTGCCTGGATGTGCTCTAATTTGAGGTAACAACTGAATCTTGTCAGATACTAGTTAAATCCAAGCTATGGGTGTGAAGCATTGATATGCCAGTACATTTGATTGTGACATGTTCTAATTTTGTACCTGAACTTTTTTTAGAAAGGGTTGTATGTCAACTTAATGTGCTAGCAGCACTTATTGTGTTGTCTGTCTGTTTTCTTTGCACAACATTCAAGATATTTCCCCGTCATTGATAAAGATGATGAACTGTTATGTACGACTTCATTTGTTTCAACATAGCCCTTCCCATAGAGATCCACTGCTTCCATCCTGATTGTGTCGCCTGCGTGAAATTTTTGTATGCAAGTTCAGTGTGCTATGATGTTCTATATGATTGTGTCAACTATAGAAGTTTTTAATGAGCATCAGCAATGCATATGGCTTAAAGATGTATTTACGAGCATCGACCGATGGGTCTCTCTCTCTATCTCTCTCTCTCACACACACACACACACATGCACACGCACAAGTGGGACCCGTTGAATTATTTATTTGCTCGTGACAGCTTTTAATTAGGTTCCACTATAATCTAACTTTTTTCTTAAGTTATTAATTGAGCTCAGTGACTTCAAAAAGTTGTACAGAAGCCTTGTTTGGGCCT
Organism: Triticum urartu; assembly: GCF_003073215.2. NCBI lineage: Eukaryota > Viridiplantae > Streptophyta > Magnoliopsida > Poales > Poaceae > Triticum > Triticum urartu. The sequence continues at coordinate 91,846,031 of NC_053022.1, read as the reverse complement.
TTCCGGCGTCGCTGAATGTGGGCTGAGTAACCATGTTAGGTTGTACTGTACTACACAGGCCTTTTTTCAACATCGGCAATGCAACTGGGCCGACAGTTGTACACAATATCCTGGTCAACTTGTTATTCTCTGCCCCACTGGGTTGCAAACTTTCCTAGGAGGTATGCATTAGGCTTAACAAGAAAATGGACTTGAAGAAATAATAAATGGGATGTAAGTATAATAACTGGACAGTTACTATGCACCAAACACGTAATTAGTTTGAAAAATATATTACTTTTGGAATTTGAAAATTTTAATTTCATTACTTGTTGCGCGCGCAATATTTTGTTGGATTTTAACGTAATACAACTTTATTTTGAAATTATATTTGACCTGACTAGAAATTTCGGATAAAAATATTTCGGATCCCATCAAAATGTGGGAATTTTTTTTGAATTCTGTTTTGAGCGGTTGTTTGAAATTATTAATCGTTGTCCTAGATAGAAGTTGGGTTGTACTTTTAACAAACTGTAAATGGCCTGTAGTAAATTCCATTAGAATTAAAAAATGGGTTGTACATTCTTACAAATCGCAAATGGGCTATATGTTCTCAGCCAAATCCGAGCTGTGGGCCTACTAAGTTGACGCGTACCAAGGGCTTTGTCAACTTAGTCAATATAAACGATTCTAGCTGCAGTGATCGTATGATGTCCATCCAACGGCCGTAGTTCTTCTTCAACCTCTGGTCTTCTTGCTCCAGCCGCCCAAAGCAGCGTCGGTCGTGTCGCAAGCTCCTGCCTCCCATGGCCGGCTGTGATGCCGCAGAGGCCTCACCGCCCCGTACTACTCCCACCGCTGGCCAGGCCATCCCTCTATTCACCCACACCCCCTGTTATTCTGCGTCGACGACAGCCTCACACCGCAGCAGAACCAGTGAACCCTCGTACTCCTCTCCGCGCGGGCTTCCACTGCTGCGTCTTCCCCGGCTCCGCATCGTCCCCTTCCTTGGCCTCGCCGTCGTCCAGACCACCGCCCTAGTGCTCACGGCGCGGCGTGGTAAACATGGTCAACGACCGACTTCCATCGGAAGAGTACTGTACGTGGAGAGGCTGACAGTTGGGTCCAGGCAGCCGCAAGGAAGTGCCTCCTTATTACGCGCAAAATAATTATTCCTCCACCTAACAGCAGGGACCCACCGGACGGGCCACCTTATTTCGTGAAAAACGTTTCCCCCCTGACTGCTGGGACCCACCGGAAGGGCCAGCGTATTTCACGAAAAAACGTTCCCCCCACTATCAGCTCGGACCCACCGAAAGTGCCTCCTTATTACACAAAAAAATGAATACTCCCCCTGCTAGCTGGGACCCATCTTGGCGGGAGGCTGACTTGTGGGCCTACTAAGTTGACTGGGACGAGGGCCTTTGTCAACTTTAGTCAATATGAATGATTCTAGCTCCAGTGACCGTACGATGTCCATCCAACGACCGTAGTGCTTCTTCAACCTTTGTTCTTCTTGCTCCAGCCGCCCAAAGCAGCGCCAGTCGTGCCGCATGCTTCTGCCTCCCGTGGCCGGCTGTGCCGCCGCGGAGGCCTCACCGCCCCATACTATTCCCACCGCTGGCCAGGCCCTGCGGCGATGGTAGCCTCACACTGCAGCCGAACCAGTGAACCCTCGTACTCCTCTCCACGCAGGCTTCCACTGCCGTGTCTTCCCCGGCTCCCCGTCGTCCCCTTCCTAGGCCTCGCTGTCGTCCACCGCCCTGGTGCTCTCGGCGCGGGTGGTCAACGTGGTCAAGGAACGACTTCCATCGGACATGGACTATACGTGGAGAGGCTGACAGCTGGGTCCACGGCCGCATCAAGGAAGTGCCTCCTTATTACACGGAAAATAATGATTCCTCCACCTGACAGCTGGGACCCACCGGACGGGCCACTGTATTTCGCAAAAAAACGTTTCCCCCTGACTTCTGGGACCCACCAGCTACATCTTCGCACGCAAGGTAGTGCGTCCGGGCAAAAAAAATGATTCCCCCCCTGACAGCTGGGACCCACCAGCTACATCTTCGCAGGCAAGGAAGTGCCTAATAGTCGGGACCCACCTGGTTGAAGCGTACATAGCATTGTCATTCTGGTCGCGAACGTGTACGTACATATATACTGGTGGATGTAGAGGGGCGCACGTGTCATAGTAGAGGCACGTATGTGTCGTAGTAGAGGCACGCACGTAGCATGTACACGTATGTACAACGGCCATGGTGCAAGAAAGAAAATACGGCCATGTATGTGTACATACGGGCGGGGTCTCGAACGCCTACTCGCGCATACGTACGGCCAGGGCTTGTGTACATGGCTGGGTCAGAACGGAGAAACATCATCGTCGTCATGTTCATGGGGAGGCAACGGAATGCGTCGTGTTCATGGGGAGGCAACGGAATGCATCGTGTTCATGGGGAGGCAACAGAGTGCGTCGTGTTCATCGGGAGGCAACGGAACGCGTGGGAGCCAACCGGCTGGGTCGGAACGGAATGCATGGTCGTATTCATCGGGAGGGCTTGGACGAAACAGGCGATGGAAACGAGGCCTGGCATACCGCAAAACAGAGGAAACGGCCTTGTGTTCGACCGGTCACGTTCGAAACGGGATCTTGTTCATCGGGAGGGGTCTGGCGTACCGCAAAACGAAGGAAACAGACCTCCTATGGTCGAAACGGGGGTCCTGTTGATCGGGAGGGGTGTGGCGTATCGCAAAACGAAGGAAACGGACTTGTGTTGGAGCGCTACAGTCGAAACGGGGCTCCTGTTCATCGGGAGGGGTGTGGCGTACCGCAAAACGGGACTCCACGGGATACTGTTCATCTCCACCGTCGACCTCCTCCAGCCTCCACGGGCTACCGTCGACCTCCTCCAGCTTCCACGGGCTCCTGTTCATCCAGCCTCCACCGCGCGCTACTCCACCCGCTACTGTTCAACCACCCCTCCACGGGCACCCCTTCACCGTCTACTGTTCATCCAGCCCTCCACACCACGGGGTCTTGTTCAACCACCCCTCCACGGGCACCCCTCCACCGTCTACTGTTCATCTATCCCTCCACCACACCACGGGGTCCTGTTCATCCAGAGGCAATGCCACCGCTCACTGTTCATCCAAACCCCCCGCAACGCTCACTATTCATCCCAGAGGCAGCATCGACCAGCTTCAGTTAGCAGCAGTAGCGAAGGAATCGCTTGATCAGGTTCAGTTAACAGCCATCGATCGATCGCTCGGGTTCAGTAACGCGTAGCCTGCAGTGCAATCGCTCGGGTTCATTTAGAGCCCAGTGCCTCGCTCGGGTTCAGTTAGAGCTAACGCCTCGCACACACGCGCGTACGTGTATGAGAGAAACGTGCATCACTCGGCCCCCGACCTCCCACCATAACCGGGAACTCCCCGAAATTTTCCTCCCCTCGGTTCTACCACGGTTTTTTCCGTCATGGACGGCCCAAAGAATGTCATGCAGCTGCGTCTCCGGCCCGCCCAGGACGAGAAGCCCATTGTCTGTCATGATTTTTTGTCATAGAAGTAGGAGCCCACCACATCTATGATGATACCGGGTCTTGTCACAATTATCATCATAGAAGTGTCATATGTATGACAGAAAAAAATTTCATTCGGCCCAAAATGTCACGGATGTGTCTTTTTTTGTAGTCAGTGGCGCCGCACATTGGGTCGCAAGCAGACGGGCCTGGGTACCCCCAGTCCCATGGGCCTGATAGTTGCAACTAGTTTCTAGTGTTTATAGGATATGTGTTAGAGGCCATGCGTAGCAATGAGCCTAGGGGTGGGCTATGATGCGGTAGAGACACCAAGGCACAGTGTACCAAGATGACACATGATGTCTACTACACAACCTTCTTCTTGTAGACGTTGTTGGGCCTCCAAGTGCAGAGGTTTGTAGGACAGTAGCAAATTTCCCTCAAGTGGATTACCTAAGGTTTATCAATCCGTGGGAGGCGTAGGATGAAGATGGTCTCTCTCAAACAACCCTGCAACCAAATAGCAAAGAGATGGTGAATTGTATAGGTGCACTAGTTCGGCGAAGAGATGGTGATACAAGTGCAATATGGATGGTATAGGTTTTTGTAATCTGAAAATATAAAAAACAGCAAGGTAACTAATGATAAAAGTGAGTGAAAACGGTATTGCAATGCATTGAAACAAGGCCTAGGGTCCATACTTTCACTAGTGCAAGTTATCTCAATAAAAATAACGTAATTGGATCATATAACTATCCCTCAACATGAAACAAAGAGTCACTCCAAAGTCACTAATAGCGGAGAACAAACAAAGAGATTATTGTCGGGTACGAAACCACCTCAAAGTTATCCTTTCTGATCGATCTATTCAAGAGTCCGTAGTAAAATAACACGAAGCTATTCTTTCCGTTCGATATATCCTAGAGTTCGTACTAAAATAACACCTTAAGACATAAATCAACCAAAACCCTAATGTCAGCTAGATACTCCAATGTCACCTCAAGTATCCGTGGGTATGATTATACGATATGCATCACACAATTTCAGATTCATCTATTCAACCAACACAAAGAACTTCAAAGAGTGCCCCAAAGTTTCTACCGGAGAGTCAAGACGAAAATGTGTGCCAACCCCTATGCATAAGTTCACAAGGTCACAGAACTCGCAAGTTTATCACCAAAACATACATCAAGTGGATCATGTGAATATCCCATTGTCACCACAGATAAGCACATGCAAGACATACATCAAGTGTTCTCAAATCCTTAAAGACTCAATCCGATAAGATAACTTCAAAGGGAAAACTCAATCCATTACAAGAGAGTAGAGGGGGAGAAACATCATAAGATCCAACTATAATAGCAAAGCTCGCGATACATCAAGATTGTGCGAATCAATAACACGAGAGAGAGAGAGAGATAAAACACATAGTTACTGGTACGTACCCTCAGCCCCGAGGGTGAACTACTCCCTCCTCGTCATGGAGAGCGCCGGGATGATGAAGATGGCCATCGGAGAGGGATTTCCCCCCTCCGGCAGGGTGCCGGAACGGGTCTAGATTGGTTTTCGGTGGCTACAGAGGCATGCGGCAGCGGAACTCCCGATCTAGGTTGTTTTCTAGAGGTTTCTGTATTTATAGGAATTTTTGGCGTCGGGAACAAGTCAGGGGGTCCCCGAGTCGTCCACGAGATAGGGCGATGCGCCTGGGGGGTAGGGCGCGCCCCCACCCTTGTGGACGGCTCGGGACTCTTCTAGCCCAACTCTTTTACTCTGGGGGCTTCTTTTGTTCCATAAAAAATCATCAAAAATTGTCACGTCAATTGGACTCCGTTTGATATACCTTTTCTGTAAAACTCAAAAACAAGGAAAAAACAAAAATGGGCACTGGGCTCTAGGTTAATAGGTTAGACCCAAAAATCATATAAAATAACATATACATGCACATAAAACATCCAAGATTGATAATATAATAGCATGGAACAATCAAAAATTATAGATACGTTGGAGACGTATCAAGCATCCCCAAGCTTAATTCCTGCTCGTCCTCGAGTAGGTAAATGATAAAAATAGAATTTTTGATGTGGAATGCTACCTAACATAATTTTCAATGTAATTTTCCTTATTGTGGCATGAATGTTCAGATCCGAAAGATCCAAGACAAAATTTTAATATTGACATAAAAACAATAATACTTCAAGCATACTAACCAAGCAATTATGTCTTCTCAAAATAACATAGCCAAAGAAATCTCATCCCTACAAAATCATATAGTTTGGCCATGCTTCATTTTCGTCACACAAAATGCTCCCATCATGCACAATCCCGATGACAAGCCAAGCAATTGTCTCATACTTTAGTATTATGAAACTTTTTCAACTTTCACGCAATACATGAGCGCGAGCCATGGAGATAGCACTAAGGGTGAAATAGAATATGATGATGGAGGTCGTGTGGAGAAGACAAAAAAGGAGAAAGTCACATATCGACGCGGCTAATCAACGGGCTATGGAGATGCCCATCAATTGATGTCAATGCGAGGAGTAGGGATTGCCATGCAACAGATGCACTAGAGCTATAAATGTATGGAAGCTCAACAAAAGAAACTAAGTGGGTGTGCATCCAACTTGCTTGCTCACGAAGACCTAGGGCATTTGAGGAAGCCCATTGTTGGAATATACAATACCAAGTTCTATAATGAAAAATTACCACTAGTATATGGAAGTGACAATATAAGAGACTCTCTATCATGATTATCATGGTGCTACTTTGAAGCACAAGTGTGGAAAAAGGATAGTAGCATTATCCCTTTTTTATTTGGCCTTTCTTTTTTTGGGACAATGCTCTATTAATGATGACCATCACACTTTAATTATTTACAACTCAAAAATTACAACCCGATACTAGAACACAGTATGACTCTATATGAATGCCTCCCGCGGTGTACCGGGATGGGCAATGAATCAAGAGTAACATGTACGGAATTATGCATGGTGGCTTTGCCACAAATACGATGTCAACTACATGATCATGCAAGGCAATATGACAATGATGAAGCGTGTCATAATAAACGTAATGGTGGAAAGTTGCAGGGCAATATATCTCGGAATGGCTATGGAAATGCCATAATAGGTAGGTATGGTGGATGTTTTGAGGAAGATATAAGGAGGCTTATGTGTGATAGAGCATATCATATCACAGGGTTTGGAAGCACCGGCGAAGTTTGCACCGACTCTTGAGGTGAGAAAGGGCAATGCACGGTACCGAAGAGGCTAGCAATGATGGAAGGGTGAGAGTGCGTATAATCCATGGACTCAACATTAGTCATAAAGAACTCACGTACCTATTGCAAAAATGTACAAGTCATCAAAACCAAGCACTACACGCATGCTCCTAGGGGGATATATTGGTAGGAAAAGACCATCGCTCGTCCCCGACCGCCACTCATAAGAAAGGCAATCAAAGAACACCTCATGCTTCAAATTTGTCACACAACGGTTACCATACGTGTGTGCTACAGGACTTGCAAACCTCAACACAAGTATTTCTCAATTTCACAATTACTCAACTAGCACGACTCCAATGTCACCTTAAGTATCCATGGGTATGATTATACGATATGCATCACACAATCTCAGATTCATCTATTCAACCAACACAAAGAACTTCAAAGAGTGCCCCAAAGTTTCTATCGGAGAGTCAAGATGAAAATGTGTGCCAACCCCTATGCATAAGTTCACAAGGTCACGGAACTCACAAGTTTATCACCAAAACATACATCAAGTGGATCACGTGAATATCCCATTGTCACCACAGATAAGCACATGCAAGACACACATCAAGTCTTCTCAAATCCTTAAAGACTCAATTCGATAAGATATATAACTTCAAAGGGAAAACTCAATCCATTACAAGAGAGTAGAGGGGGAGAAACATCATAAGATCCAACTGTAATAGCAAAGCTCACGATACATCAAGATCGTGCGAACCAAGAACACGAGAGAGAGAGAGAGAGAGATAAAACACTCCTCTCATCATTTGGGGCCATGAATGAAACTTCGGCCATAATTCCTTCGCGGATACAACCTCAAATAGGTGATAAATTGGACTAGAGTCTTGTGTGGTTAGTCAAGTCGTGGCCAACACCCTTACTAGGCTTCCGCTTGAAGGTTACTGAGATACATGACATACACATGCACTACAAAAAAATACACTTCTGTGATGATACGTGTTTGTCACAGTAGGTCACGTTTTCTGTCATGCATGTACATCCATGACAATTTTATGACAGAATCAAGATAGTCATACCCGTGCTGTCGTAGAAGTGTTCCATGACATCACCAAAATTATCATCACGGAAGTGTCCACTTCCATGATGATAAATCGCGGGTCATAGAAGTGCTTTCGTCAAGGGTGACCGACACATGGCATCCACCATAATGGAACGCCGTTGAGCTATCGGGTCCAGTTTTGGATCCGATAACCCGTTAACAGCCCCGACCAATGGGGATTTTCCACGTGTAAAATCATCATTAGCTGGAGGAAACACGTGTCGGCTCACCGTTGGGCAGATGTCATCCACTCATTGGACCTAAAGCGCCTATGATACGTCGACACGTGGCACGGCCCAACATAGGCCCATTCCTCTGAAAAGGCCGGCCCGTTTGACTTGGTCAAAAGGTGGCGGGCTGGCCCATGGCAAGCCTATGAACGGCATGCTCGCATATAGCCCATTTACAGCCCGCTAACCCAGGCCCGTTTATGGCCTATCCGAATTAGGCCCAGTATCGTCATCTAGGCCGTCCAATATAATTCCAGCCCGTTTTTAACTTCCGGCCCATGTATGGCCCATGACGTCTTTCGGCCCATATGAGGCCCTTAGTAACTCTCGGCCCATTAATGGCCCGTGGTAAAACTGGCCAATAATGAACAATGTATCACTTTATACCCATTAACGGCATGTGGTGAAACTGGCCCGTAATAAACAGTGTATCACTTTATACCCATTAATAGCCCATTATTCCGTTAGACCGTTTCCAGCCCATGTTATCTTCGACCTTCTCAGGGCCCATTTATTCTTGGGCTAATTTCCAGCATTCGTTTACTTACGGCCCGTTACTATCATTTTCTGCTTGTGGGCCAAATTCAGTCCATGGTTACAGTCGGCCCATTTGTAGCCCGTTAATACGTTGTTCCATTTTTGTAGCATCATCAAATATGGCCGCTTAACGACGGCTCGTTATGGTCGGCCCCTGAATGGACGAGTTCAACTCTAGCCCATTTACGGCCATAATGTGGTCTATTATTGGCCCATGTTTGGCCAACCGATCATACGGCCCGGAGAACGCCCATTGATGATACAGCCCGTAGAAGGCCCATTGTGTCTACAGCCCGTATAAGGCCCATTATTTCTACGCCCCATAGAAGGCCCATTGTTTCTACGGCCCATAGGAGGCCCATGTTAACTACAGTAAATATGTAGCCCATGGTTATTGTGGCCTAGTTTTAAAAAATAGGTTATTGCGGCCACTAGCAAACCGCGGAAAAAGAACTGCACTGACTACAAGAAAACAAATAAACAAGAGAATAAGGAAATAAATTAGCAAGCAACTTATGCTCGGCTATCACGGCTATTACGCATATTATATCCACTTGGCATCAAAGTTCGCCACCAGTGCAAATATAGGGAACAAAGCAGCATACAAACGCCGCAGCAAAACAAGTCCAAAACTGAAACAACTTCAGAAGAACTCAAGAAACAATATCCTGGGTACCCATAATGCTGGCAAGATGCTTAGCAAGCTTATTAACTTTCTCTTGTTTGACGCTTAAATCCTCCAGCACTTGTTGTTGCACCAGAAAGTATGCATCTGAATTCTGCTGGGACTTCCTCAGTCCTTCGTCTTCCTGTCGCATAACATCTGATCGATGTCTTTCAACTTGAAGTTGAGACTCAAGAAGCCGGACTGATTCAGGCAGCGAGTTCGAAGAGCTGGTACCAGTAGTAGTAGCCAGTAACTCGAACACTACATCAAGACAGGACTTTGGGGTTGTCTCATTGTCTTCAATATAGTTTTTATCAGCTTTCTTGGAGACCAACAGGGATGTCTCACTATCTTGAACCTTATCGGCATTACTTCCTTTACCATTGCATAACGGGGTACTCTTCTCCAATATTTTATCCACGTTCTAAAAGAGAAACAAACCAACACATCACATGTTTACAATGTAGTATATGAAACTCATTTTGGCAAACCAGTTCAGTAGTAAGGTGGAAGGATAACATCATGAAACAAACATATATCTATGTAGTATGGTCACTGTACGGTCTATATCATTCTAGTTTATGTTGCCAAATCAAGATAGATACAGTTCAAATCATATCTATTTAAGACAAAGCAGCATAGATAGAATATAAGTGTGGGAAACTACACAGCAATAACAACACTTGTAATGTGCATGGCATGAGAACATAACTATTTATTCAATTGAAACTGAAATCAACATAGAGCAAGTTAAACAGCAAACATGTTAAAGAAACTGGTTTAAAACATACCTGTTGCGCCATTGGAGTTTCAATTACATCCTTCAAATTTGAAATTAGTTGGTATGAGTAAATACAGTGATGCAAGAGCAAAGTAGTATGAACCATAGCTACGGAACCTGACCTGAGAACAATTCATCTTCTGCTTTAAGCGTTGACTTGGGGTTCGGAGTGGTGGTCCTTGTGCTTTGGGCACTGCAGTTGCCTTACTAACTGTTCGTGTTTGGGTGCTCTGTGGTGGACATAGTGCTATGTCAACGGGAACTGGGTTACTATCTGTTGTGGCTGGGGTTAGAAGGGGTATAGCTGGTTCTCTGTCCCACTGGGTAGGGCTACAATCTGTGTGAGTCTGGGTTGTAACAAACCCAAAATTGGGTTATCAATTTTTGTGCTGTTATTCCTTCCTGGCACTCATTTTTCAAAAATTTCTCCTGAGTTTGCTGGATGACTCTAACAATTCTTGTCATTTTCAACCATTCCAAAAACCTTGCTCATGTATGTGTCCTTCCAATTGTTCCCAGAGATCCTCCTTTCTTTTCTGATCCTTGGATGTGCAAAAATATTGCTAAGTCCCATGCAATATTTTTGAATTGCGATTTATTCCTTTTCTTGCCTTTCTGAGGAATAAAATCCAAAGGCATAACTAGCCATCTCCTAAAATCACGAGAATTGGTGGAGTTGATGCTTATGCCTAATCCAAGCTCTGGCAAATATATTGGTCATAATTAAATAAGGAAAATTGCCTTTTCTTATTTAATGCAAATATTGCATTCATGCCACTTTCTAAAGGAACTACCATTTTTGTAGCAGATAAAATTCCCACATAAATTGTGGATCTTGTCCTTGCTATATAATCACTAGTTCCATCCTTATCTCATGTTCCATAGATAAAAAATGGAGCACATGATCCAATGCAAGTTTCTGCCTTCTCTGAAATTGCAAAGGAAGTGCTTTATTCCTAATTACAATTGAGCTGTACTTTGGCAGGGTGATTAACATTGTTAAATAACCCATGGATGCCAAATATGAGCTCAATACATTCATCCTAGCTCCCTGTGCATTTTTCAAAGTTTCTTACCAGAACACAACTTTGTGAAGGAGGTACCTTCATAGAGTTTCCAAATGGGATGAAAATTTTACATCCTCTCAAGTATCTCAAATCATTAGCCTCCACCTAAATTCAGTTCGTTTAATTGAACTATGTGAGCACAGGAGCAATTCTTGGTTTCTGTCAAAACTTTCAGTTTGTGAAGAAAGTATATTTTATCTTGCACCATTTTGGCTGAAACTTTTTCCAAACCTTCTCCTATCCATATGATCCATCTCCACAAAGTTTTGGCTCATTTTAATTAGCCATTTGCGTTGAAGAATTTTCTCAAGTTTCAGGACAAAGGAGATGTTTGTGAAACAAGTACCATGTTGGCAAGTCCATTTGGTATGAAAGTTTTACAGCATCTTACTATGTCCATATCCCTAAGCCTTGCCAAAACTGAACTCAAGTTGATCCTCCAGGGGAGTGCATCATCCAAATCTTGATTCTGGACTAAATATGCAGTTGTGAAGCAACTATGGTGTATCTTGGTACAAATCATCTCAAAATTAATAGGATTATAGTCCTTCCTAAGCTAAACCCCCCAGACAAACTCTCTGGCTCCAATCACTTCCCTGTTGATCAGCAGTACACGACTAAGTTTACTGCAGTAAACTTCAAAGGTTGCTTACCATTTAACCAAAGCCTTTTTAACCGAGCTACCACCGCAGTTGCAACCTCCCCTGGATAAACTACGCGCTAGACAACATGTTCAAGCCCCTCTCCCCCGCTACATGCCAGTGCATGTGGTGACTACGCAACTGGCATGCACATTTATGCGCTCTGTGCACTGTGGCGTGTCCAGAGCACCGTTTGCACTTTGGCACTGCTCCCTCTCGTCGTCTTAAAGCTCGTGAGCATGTCCAGTGGCTGCATCTCGTCGTCGTCGCTCCCCTAGAGCCATCTCTCCCTCCAGAAACCTCCTGGGTGACGCTCGCCGACACACGCCCACAGGAGCACTATGCCCCATTTGGATCTGAACTTGTTTCGGTCGTTTTATCTGCTCCCCGGTGTCGCCTACCTCCCCGTGATAGTTGCCAGCGAGCCCTCGTCGTGTTCCTTGTGCTCTCCCATGCTCACTGAGCTCGCCAGAGAGTTAGCCGAGCTCGAGCAGCAGCACGCAGCCTCGGCCTCCCTCGTCCCGGCTGTTTCCCCTGTCCCTCTTGGCCTCCTCCATCCCGTGAGTCTGCCTGCTGCTCCTCCCCATCGTCTACCCCCTGAGCTCGCGAGCGTGGGCACGCGTCCGCGGAGACACCAGCTCGCCTCCTCCTCCCTTTGCCTATATAAGGCCACCCGAGCCTCCCCCGAGCATCTCATCGTCATCCTCACACTCCACTAGCCCTCCCCAGCCTCTCACCGGAGCCCGAGAGCCTCCTCTCGCTTCCAATGGTCGCCTTGGCCGCCGATGGCCTCTACTCGTATTCGAGCGAGCCAACCATCCCCTCCCTCTCTCTCCACCACCATAGCTCCACCCACTCCCCGATGCATCTCTCCGGCGCATCTCTCCCTTATCTCAGTTCGTCGGCGGATCCACCATGGCCTCAGCTCCATCTCCACTAACGTTGACCGTCCGCCATGGTGTACGCAGCTGCCGTTCCTGAGCTCCCCATCGTCTACAATCCACGGAGTGTCCTCCGCCTCGTCCCCCTGCATCCGTGGATAGGTCGGGCGCCGCCTGCGGTGGCCGGTAGCGCCAGCAGGCCTCGTCGGGGCCGGCTCTGCCGCGGCCAGTCACGGGCGAGAGGAAGGAGACGACGGCCCCAACCCCCCTCCCTGCCAGCTGGCCGGTGGACCCCACGGTCCCACCCATCGGCCGCATGCCCCGCTGACCCCACCACCGCTGAGGTGGATAAGTGGAAGCGGTATTCCAGCAGATACGTTTTCCTCCGATGAAAGCGTGCTCTTGTGTTCTGCAATCAGAAATGCGCTTTCACTTCACTGCAAGCGTATTTTCTAGATCGCACCTTCTTTTTTCAGTCAGGGACTTGTTTGTGGAGATAATTTTTACAAAAAGATCCCTGGCAGAAAAACACTCATAACTTTTTGCTCGCAAATCCAAATAAGGTGATTCCAAAGCCCACGTCTTCGTTTCATTGAGCTTGTTCCGTTGGTAACATTTTCATGATGTTTTGACATTCTGAAAATGACCTTTTTGCCCTTGGATGTAAACAGCCCCTCCGAGAGAGAACTATTTCCAGCAAATATTTCCACGATCGTTCCACACTTCTTCCCGGAGTATTTGTCGACCCCAGGCAAGCCAACCTCTTATCATAAGCCTCAAACTTGCATGTTGACTTTGCTAGCACCTCGTGCGCGTGTAGTTATAGTTTTTCCTTATCATTTTTGTCTGTAGTTATTCTGTTAGGATTATCATGCATGCTTATGTTTTCATGATATCTTTTGCCATACTAATTAGAATGCTACTATTGATATTGCTTGGAGTTCTAGGACTTCTATTTTGATGACATGTGGCCTTTGGATTCTTAGTGGCTATGGTGATTATGTCCATGCTGATAGTATCCTTTGAAGTATTACTTTGGATATCATGTGCCTTTGGATTCTTAGTGGCTATTATGACAGCTATGATGATTGTAATGCACCTTGGATATGCTAATACTTGGTATTGTCATGTTCTTTATGTTGTAGTTGTTCACTCGAGTAGTTCGGTATTTTATTAAAGCATTTGTATGATACATGTTCATTGTCGCATCCCTGTTCATGATGATGGAGAAGCTAATAAATTGACTTAATGATAACAAACCTCCTCCGTCATTGAACAATTTCAGTGCAGCCACATTTTGCCTTTATGGGAAGGCCTTAATGCGATCTATTGTCATGCCTCTTGCTGGTGCCTCCAAAGAGGGAAGGTTATGGGCGCGCGCTACCCTGATCATGTAGGCGGACATAACCTTGTGTGCCTGTTGTTGAGATTTTTTGTACCGGTCCCCGTGAGGGACGTTTGGGGCACGATGGTGGTCGTTGTGTCTTTGGTAGACACGGGGCCACCCAGGACTAGCCTAGTGGGGAGTGAGTCGGAGTCACCGGGAGGGTGTCATGGCAGTAGGTCAGTTTCGTCGGAAAGCCGCTGGTCCACCCGAATGGGATGACGAGGCCAGGGGTTCCATGGTGTGGGTACAATGCACTACCTCTGAAGAGTGTCTATAAATTCCATCGATAGCAACACGGTTCGTAGTAGGTCACACTATCAGGTCTTGGTCAAAATGGAGGATAAACCTGAAATAATTAAGTAAATTAATGTGATAACAAGAATGTGGTGACTTGGACTATGAGATAGTCGTGAGAAGTCACGACGATGTTTTGATATGATCACGAGACATCTCAGGGAGTGTTTGAGACCAAGTGTTGGTGGTGGTTGTGATCGCCGGAAAGATCATTGTTTGACTGGTTGTGATCGCCGGAAAGATCACCGTTTGGTTGCGAGGCAACCGTTGCTAAGAGAGTCCGAGAGACTCAGTGCACAAGTTTGGTTGCATTGCATGAGTAATATGTTGTCATTTGCATTTAAAGAACCATGTCAGAACAGAAGATGGTTGCATAAAGTTAACATATTATGTCCGCATTGAATATGATCGCTAGTTTACTTTCAGCATAGCTTCATGATGCCATGCCATGCGTGGATTGATTATGCCATGATTGAGAAGATATGCTATTGTCATGTTAGAAGCATGTTTTGATATGCCAGGTGATTACCATGTTAGTAGATGCTATGATGTTCATGCTTAGTTGATCTTTATTATGCCATGGTTAGAAATTGATATGAGATAGGTTGTTGCATGCACTTGGTTCTTCCTTTGTGTTCTGCCCGTTTCAATGCTATGTATTTGGTTGTCTTGCAAGTACATTCCATGTACTGACCTAGCATGTCATGCCAGTTTTGTAGGTCATACTCGAAGTGTTCGCTTGACCCGTCGTGCTAGTCCGTAACCTTGACAGTCCTGTGAGTTGTGGAGCCCAGCCAGAGTTGTTTTGTGATAACCCACAAGTATAGGGGATCGCAACAGTTTTCGATAAGAGTGTCGAACCCAACGAGGAGCTAAAGGTAGAACAAATATTCCCTCAAGTTCTATCGACCAGCGATACAACTCTACGCACGCTTGACCTTCGCTTTACCTAGAACAAGTATGAAACTAGAAGTACTTTGTAGGTGTTGTAGGATAGGTTTGCAAGATAATAAAAATTACGTAAATAAAAAGTAGGGGCTTTTTAGATAAAGAAACAATAAAGTAAATGTAGCGGGTGTGGAAAAGTGGTGGTAGGAGTTGCGAAATTGCCCCTAAGCAGTTGACTACTTTACTAGACCGATAGCAAGTACTATGTGGGAGAGGCCACTGCTAGCATGTCATCCCTGACTTGGAATTCTATGCACTTATGATTGGAACTATTAGCAAGCATCCGCAACTACTAATGTTCATTAAGGTAAAACCCAACCATAGCATTAAGATATATTGGTCCCCCTTCAATCCCGTATGCATCAATTTCTATGCTGGGTTGAAGCTTCTATCACTCTTGCCCTCCAATACATAGTCCTATCAACATACAACTAACCCTAGGGTGTGATCCACGCGTGCAATCATATGATGGGCACCAAAGGATAGAAACATAACCACAAGCAAATTAAATCAATCATAGCAATTCATCAACCACCGACAGGACAACGAAAATCTACTCAGACATCATAGGATGGCAACACATCATTGGATAATAATATGAAGCATAAAGCACCATGTTCAAGTAGAGGGTACCGTAGGTTGCGGGAGAGTGGACCGCTGTAGATAGAGGGGGGAAGGTGATGGAGATGTTGGTGAAGATGGCGGAGGTGTTGGTGTAGATCGCGGTGATGATGATGGCCCCCGGCGGCGTTCCGGCGCCACCAGAAGCGAGGGGGAGAGAGGCCCCCTCCTTCTTCTTCTTCCTTGACCTCCTCCCTAGATGGGAGAAGGGTTTCCCCTCTGGTACATGGCCTCCATGGCACGGGAGGGGCGAGAGCCCCTCCGAGATTGGATCTATCTCTCTGTCTCTCTCTGTTTTTGTGTTCTCAGATTCTTCCCTTTCACCGTTTCTTATATTCCCGGAGATCCGTAACTCCGATTGGGCTGAAATTTTAACATGATCTCTATCCAGATATTAGCTTTCTTGCGGAAAAATGAGGGCTCCAACTGCCTTATGGGGTGGCCACGAGGGTCAGGGGCGCGCCTGCCACCCTGGGGCGCGCCCCCCTACCTCGTGCCCCCCTCGGGCACCGTCTCGCGATGATTCCACTTCCCAAAATTCATAAATATTCCAAAATAAATCTCAGTTAGTTTTTGTTCCGTTTGGGCTCCGTTTGGTATGGGTTTTCTACGAAACAAAAAACATGCAACAAACAGGAACTGGCACTGGGCACTGGAGCAATATGTTAGTCCCAAAAATAGTATAAAAAGTTGCCAAAAAGTAAAAGAAAGTTGAATAATATTGGCATGGAACAATCAAAAATTATAGATACGACGAAGATGTATCAGCATCCCCAAGCTTGATTCCTGCTCGTCCTCGAGTAGGTAAATAATAAAAAAAGTTGATGTGGAATGCTACCTAGCATAATCTTGATCATATGTCTAATCATGGCATGAATATTAAGACACGAGTGATTCAAAGCAATAGTCAATCATTTGACATTAAGACAATAATACTTCAAGCATACCAACCAAGCAATTATGTCTTATTAAAATAACATAGCCAAAGAAAGCTCATCCCTACAAAATCATATAGTCTGGCTATGCTCCATCTTCACCACACAAAATATTCACACCATGCACAACCCCGATGACAAGCCAAGCAATTGTTTCATACTCGTGACGTTTCTCAAACCTTTTCCACTTTCACGCAATACATGAGCGTGAGCCATGGACATAACACTATAGGTGGAATAGAATATGATGATGGGGGTTATGTGGAGAAGACAAAAAAGGAGAGAGTCTCACATCGACGCGGCTAATCAACGGGCTATGGAGATGCCCATCATTTGATGTCAATGTGAGGAGTAGGGATTGCCATGCAACGGATGCACTAAGAGCTATAAGTGTATGAAAGCTCAAACTGGAAACTAGGTGGGTGTGCATCCAACTTGCTTGCTCATGAAGACCTCGGGCATTTGAGGAAGCCCATCATCGGAATATACAAGCCAAGTTCTATAATGAAAAATTCCCACTAGTATATGAAAGTGATAACTCAAGAGACTCTCTATATGAAGAACATGGTGCTACTTTGAAGCACAAGTGTGGTAAAAGGATAGTAACATTGCCCCTTCTCTCTTTTTCTCTCATTTTTTATTTTCTCTTTTATTTTCTCTTTTTTTGGGCCTTCTATTTTTTTGGCCTTTCTTTTTTTATTTTTTCGTCTGGAGTCTCATCCCGACTTGTGGGGGAATCATAGTCTCCATCATCCTTTCCTCACTGGGGCAATGATCTAATAATGATGATCATCACACTTTTATTTACTTACAAGTCAATATTACAACTTGATATCTAGAACAAAGATATGAGTCTATATGAATGCCTCTGGCGGTGTACCAAGATGTGCAATGATCTAGCATAGCAATGACATCAAAAAACGGACAAGCCATGAAAACATCATGCTAGCTATCTTACGATCATGCAAAGCAATATGACAATAAATGTTCAAGTCATGTATATGATGATGATGGAAGTTGCATGGCAATATATCTCAGATTGGCTATGGAAATGCCATGATAGGTAGGTATGGTGGCTGTTTTGAGGAAGATATAATGAGGCTTATGTGTGACAGAGCGTATCGTATCACGGGGTTTGGATGCACCGGCGAAGTTTGCACCAACTCTCGAGGTGAGAAAGGGCAATGCACGGTACCAAAGAGGCTAGCAATGATGGAAGGGTGAGAGTGCGTATAATCCATGGACTCAACATTAGTCATAAAGAACTCACATACTTATTGCAAAAATCTATTAGTCATCGAAACAAAGTACTACGCACATGCTCTTAGGGGGATAGATTGGTAGGAAAAGACCATTGCTCGTCCACGACCGCCACTCATAAGGAAGACAATCAATAAACACCTCATGCTCCGACTTCGTTACATAAAGGTTCACCATACGTGCATGCTACGGGACTTGCAAACCTCAACACAAGTATTTCTCAATTTCACAATTACTCAACTAGCACGACTCTAATATCACCACTTTTATATCGCAAAACTATTGCAAGGAATCAAACATATCATATTCAGTGATCTACAAGTTTATGTAGGATTTTATGACTAACCATGTGAATGACCAGTTCCTGTCATCTCTCTAAATAGATATAAGTGAAGCAAGAGAGTTTAATTCTTTCTACAAAAGATATGCCCACGCTCTAACAAATATAAGTGAAGCAAAAGAGCATTCTACAAATGGCGGTTGTCTATGTAAAGAGAAACAGGCAATCCAAACTTCAAATGATATATGTGAAGCACATGAAGCATTCTATAAATCAACCAACGACTATCTCATACCAGCATGGTGCATAAAAGAAAAATGAAAACTAAATGCAAAATACGCTCCAAGATCGCACATATCGCATGAACGAAACAAATCTAAAAACATACCGATACTTGTTGAAGAAAGAGGGGATGCCTTCCCAGCATCCCCAAGCTTAGACGCTTGAGTCTCCTTAAATATTTACTTGGGGTGCCTCGGGCATCCCAAAGCTTGAGCTCTTGCCTCTCTTCCTTCTTCTCACATCGAAACCTTCTCGATCATCGAACACTTCATCCACACAAAACTCCAACAGAAAACTCGGTAAGATCCGTTAGTATAATAAAGCAAATCACTACTCTAAGTACTGTTGCAAGCCAATTCATATTTTATTTTTGCATTGTGTCTACTGTAATATAAATTTTTCATGGCTTAATCCACTAATATAAATTGATAGTTTCATCAAAACAAGCAAACTATGCATCAAAAACAGAATCTGTCTAAAACAGAATAGTCTGTAATAATCTAAACATTCACCATACTTCTGATACTTTAAAAATTCTTCCCAAATTAGGAAAAATAAACAATTTGTACAGAAATACAGTGCAAAAAGAATCAGAACCATTTGACGTTCCAGTAAAAAAATTAAAAATCATGCACTACAGCCAAAGTTTCTGTCCTACACCGCACAAACCAACAAGCATTGTAACCATCCTAAAGGCAAACCTTGGCACATTATTTTTATAATACAATGGAATTGTACAAGGGGATAATTATTTTTGTTGAAAAGTTTCTGTAATCAAGATTCACAAAGTTTCTGTGAGCATGAACAAAGTTCAAGGCTAGCTCCCACTTCAACAATGCTCGTCTTTCTCACTTTCGCTTTTCTTTTTGAAAAAGTTTTGGGTTCCCCTCTTTATTTTTGTTTTTTTTAAACTATATGAAAGCACTCAACAGAAATAAATGACTCTCTAAAACTTCCGGGTTGTCTCCCTGGCAGCGCTTTCTTTAAAGCCATTAAGCTAGGCATGTAGTGCTCAAGTAATGGATCCACCCGGATCCCAAGGTATATCAAAGCCAATTTTGATTAACAATGATTTGTAATTTAGTGGTGAGCACAAGGTAACATATATCATGTAATGACGAAGTCTAACTCTCTTCCTATGCATCGGCATGTCATAAAAGAACAATTCATGCACACATAGTAAAGGCCAATGCATAGTATAAACAGTTTCTTGCAATTTTATCGTGTTGGAGACATAGAGAGGTGGAGATATAGTTCCTCTCTCATAATAATTGCAAGTAGGAGTAGCAAGCACATGCATATTATATTCATCAAAATCATCACGTGTAACGGTAAAAGGCAACCCATCAATATAATCCTTAATAAGAGCAAACTTCTCCGATATAGTATAATCGGGAGAATTCAAAAAGATAATAGGACTATCATGCGTGGGTGCAATAGCAACAATTTCATGTTTAACATAAGGAACTATAGCAAGTTCATATCCATAAGCATAATTCATATTGGCATCTTGGCCACAAGCATAGCAAGCATCATCAAAAAGGGATATTTCAAAAGAATCAACGGGATCATAACAATCATCATAGCAATCATCCTTCGGTAAGCACGAAGGGAAAGTAAACAATGTATGAGTTTAAGAGTTACCCTTATTATAATGTGGGCACGGGTAGCTAATCCGCTCTTCCTCCTTTTGTTCTTTGCTCTTCTCATCATCTTTTTCATCTAATGAGCTCATAATTTCATAAATTTCTTCTTCCATAGACTCCTACAAAATATTAGTCTCTTCTTGGACAACGGAGTAGTCCTCGATATATAGTTCAACATAGGTATTAGAAGCATAATTATCATAGCAATATTTAAATATGGCAAAATTTTCAGATTTGTAAAGAGTAGCACCATACTTTTCAATCAAAGAAGCAATTTTGTAAGCACCCTTAAAAGCAACAAATTCTTCAATTTGTTGAAGATCATAGTAACTATAAACACCCTTAGCATAAGAGGATACGATTCCATTATCACTAAACAAACATTGGTAGGGAAGGTGTTTCTTAGGGTCTTCAGAACAACAAGTATAATCATATATTTCACATAAATTCCAAGCATAGCATTGCAAACGATGAATTTGATCCAGTAAAGTTTTCCCTTTTTCAGATATTCGGTGTCGCACATAATAAGCATGCTCATCTAAAGATTTTCCCTCAACTAAGCTAGTTGGGGTTTCAGCACGAGCACATAGGGATCGAAGATGATCCAAGTAATAAGCTTCAGCAGTGTGATAGATTTTGAGTGGTTCTTCAACCATTGGTTTAGTAGGTACAACTACTTTTTTGGTATTTTGCATTTCCTACCCATAACTAAAGATAGAAAACAACTAAGAACAGCGAATAAAAATTACTTAGTGATAAAGCAAAGAAGCACACATGAGAATATTCACCCCACGCTATTGCTCCCCGGCAACGGTGCCAGAAAAAGGTCTTGATAACCCACAAGTATAGGGGATCGCAATAGTTTTTGATAAGTAAGAGTGTCGAACCCAACGAGGAGCTAAAGGTAGAACAAATATTCCCTCAAGTTCTATCGACCACCGATACAACTCTACGCACGCTTGACGTTCGATTTACCTAGAACAAGTATGAAACTAGAAGTACTTTGTAGGTGCTGTTGGATAGGTTTGCAAGATAATAAAGATTACGTAAATAAAAAGTAGGGGTTGTTTAGATAAAGAAACAATAAAGTAAATATAGCGGGTGTGGAAAAGTGGTGGTAGGAGTTGCGAAATTGCCCCTAAGCAATTGACTACTTTACTAGACCGATAGCAAGTATTATGTGGGAGAGGCCACTGCTAGCATGTCATCCCTGACTTGGAATTCTATGCACTTATGATTGGAACTATTAGCAAGCATCCGCAACTACTAATGTTCATTGAGGTAAAACCCAACCATAGCATTAAGATATATTGGTCCCCCTTCAATCCCGTATGCATCAATTTCTATGCTAGGTTGAAGCTTTTGTCACTCTTGCCCTCCAATACATAGTCCTATCAACATACAACTAACCCTAGGGTATGATCCACACGCGCAATCATATGATGGGCACCAAAGGACAGCAACATAACCACAAGCAAATTAAATCAATCATAGCAATTCATCAACCACCGACAGGACAACGAAAATCTACTCAGACACCATAGGATGGCAACACATCATTGGACAATAATATGAAGCATAAAGCACCGTGTTCAAGTAGAGGGTACAGCGGGTTGCGGGAGAGTGAACCGCTGTAGATAGAGGGGCAAAGGTGATGGAGATGTTGGTGAAGATGGCGGAGGTGTTGGTGTAGATCGCGGTGATGATGATGGCCCCCGGTGGCGTTCCGGCGCCACCGGAAGCGAGGGGGAGAGAGCCCCCCTTCTTCTTCCTCTTCCTTGACCTCCTCCCTAGATGGGAGAAGGGTTTCCCCTCTGGTCCATGGCCTCCATGGCACGGGAGGGGCGAGAGCCCCTCCGAGATTGGATCTGTCTCTCTGTCTCTCTGTTTCTGCGTTCTCAGATTCTTCCCTTTCACCGTTTCTTATATTCCCGGAGGTCCGTAACTCCGACTAGGCTGAAATTTTAACACGATCTCTATCCAGATATTAGCTTTCTTGCGGCGAAAGAAGGGCTCCAACCATCTTACGGGGTGGCCACGAGGGTCAGGGGCGCGCCTGACACCCTGGGGCGCACCCCCTACCTCGTGCCCCCCTCGGGCACCGTCTCGCGATGATTCCACTTCCCAAAATTCATAAATATTCCAAAATAAATCTTCGTCAGTTTTTATTCCGTTTGGACTCCGTTTGGTATGGGTTTTCTGTGAAGCAAAAAACATGCAACAAACAGGAACTAGCATTGGGCACTGGATCAATATGTTAGTCCCAAAATTAGTATAAAAAGTTGCCAAAAAGTATATGAAAGTTGAATAATATTGGCATAGAACAACCAAAAATTATAGATACGACGGAGACGTATCATTTTGCTACCGAACCAAGACTTCCTCCGCCATTTAAATAGATTTCCGCTGCCATTTAAATAGCCTTAGGGCTATGCCAGATAATTGTATTCATCAATAATGTAATCTTCTACACATGTATTTGACGAGTATTCTTGTACCTGGAATGCTGTATTATGGACCTGTCATGCGTCAGGTGTTATCCTGGGCTGACGTGCGAAGGCCCCCTGCTCCATGCGGATTGGGGTGCCACATGGGTTATGTGTGGTGGAGCTGGTTCTTGGGCAAGTACAACCGTGGTTCTATCTCCATCGACAGGTAGCATGATCTTTTTTGAAGACCGTGTTTTTACTCCCACAGATACTGCCATCACCCCCTCCAATTGAAATGGCTGATAAACAAGAAAAGTAATTGAATGTACAGACATTGTAAGATAGACAGGTGCAATGGATAGTAGGGAAGAAAACATGGTATGAAATAATTCACATTTATGTGGTCTAATCAAACAGAATAGCAGGACATAACTTCACATATATGATGGCTAATTAAATAGGATAGCATGACACAATTTCACATGTATGATGGCTAACTAAACATGATAGAATGACATACTTCAAAATATGATGACTATGTAAACAGGATGACATGATATAACTATACGATGTGTCTATTAAAGTGGTTGGCATGCCATAAATCACAAACATGCCGTCGATGGAAACATGATGGCATGATATAATTCACGGATAGAATGACATAATTCAAAATATGATGACTATGTAAACAGGATGAGATGATATAACTATATTATGTCTTTAGAAAATGGGTTGGCACGCCATAATTCAGATACATGCTATCTATGTAAACATCATGGCATGATATAATTCAAATATATGATTTATATACTAAGGAAATCACATATATGATGTGTCAACTAAGGAGATGGCATTCAATATCGTGTATATGATGTAAAAACTAAGCATTGCAATACAACATATGCATGATATGAGTAATATAACCCCGCCAAGTTTGAGCATATACCTCAGGGGGATAATAGGACTGGTCATCTGCCTCTGAATCCTCCTTTGAAGAGCTATCTGTAACCAACAAGATATCTACTTCAGCAGGTAGCATTTCTGCTCTGAAGACCTTGTTTTCACTCCAGATTTCTCCATCACCAATTCAAATGGCTGATGCACAGGAAGAGCAGTTGAGTAAACATTGTCAACAAAAGCAATGAGAGATACAAAAAAGGACGGCATGATATAATTCACATATATGACGCTTGGCTAAATAGCATGGCATTGCATAATTCACATATATAATGCCTTGCAACAAGATAGCATTGCATAATTCACATATATAATGTCTTGCAACAAGATGGCATTGCATATTTCACATATATGGTAATTATACACTAAACAAGTGGCATTCACACAAAGCATCACTACTAGGGAAAACCTTATACATAGAACTTTAGCAGTAGCGCTTGTTAACACTACAAAAAAATACACTTCCGTGATGATACGTGCTTGTCATAGTAGGTCACGTTTTCTGTCATGCATGTACATCCATGACAATTTTATGACAGAATCAAGATAGTCATACTTGTGCTGTCGTAGAAGTGTTCCATGACATTACCAAAATTATCATCACGGAAGTGTCCACTTCCATGTCGATAAATCGCGCATCACAGAAGTGCTTTCGTCAAGGGTGACCGACACGTAGCATCCACCGTAACGGAACGTTGTTAAACTATTGGGTCAAGTTTTGGATCCGGTAACCCGTTAACAGCCCCGACCAATGGGGATTTTTCATGTGTAAAATCATCATTGGCTGGAGGAAACATGTGTCGGCTCACCGTTGGGACAGATGTCATCCACTCATTGGACCCAAAGCACCTATGATATGTCGACACGTGGCACGGCCCAACAGAGGCCCATTCCTGTGAAAAGGCCGGCCCGTTTGACTTGGGCAAAAGGTGGTGGGCCGACCCACGGCAAGCCTGTTAACGGCATGTTCGCATATAGCCCATTTACAGCCCGCTAACCCAGGGCCCGTTTACGGCCTATCCGAATTAGGCCCAGTAGCGTCATCTGTGCCGTCCAATATAATTCCAGCCTGTTTTAACTTCCGACCCATGTATGGCCCATGACATCTTTCGGCCCATATGAGGCCCTTATTACTCCCGACCCATTAATGGCCCATGGTAAAACTGGCCCGTAATGAACAGTGTATCACTTTATACCCATTAACGGCACGTGGTGAAGCTAGCCCGTAATGAACAATGTATCACTTTATACCCATTAACGGCCCATTATTCCGTTGGGCCGTTTCGGGCCCATGTTATCTTTCGGCCTTCTCAAGGCCCATTTATTCTTGGGCTCATTTCCAGCATTCGTTTACTTACGGCCCGTTAATGTCATTTTCTGCTTGTGGGCCAAATTCAGCCCGTGGTTACAGTCGGCCCATTTGTGGCCCGTTAATACGTTGGCCCGTTTTCATAGCGTCATCAAATATGGCCGATTAACGATGGCCCATTATGGTCGGCCCATGAACGGATGATTTCAACTCTAGCCCATTTACGGCCATAATGTGGTCTGTTATTGGCCCATGTTTGGCCAACCGATCATATGGCCCGTAGAAGGCCCATTGTGTCTACGGCCCATATAAGGCCCATTGTTTCTACGGCCCTTAGAAGTCCCATTGTTTCTACGGCACGTAGGAGGCCCATGTTAACTACAGCCGGTGGGCATCAAAGTTCGCCACTAGTGCAAATATAGGGAACACCCTACATCATACAAAAATGGCTTGTTGTTTTCTTTAGCCGGTGGCTGCACGTTAAGAACAAATTTTGTATCGCACCAAAACAAATTACAACTATAAAACAAAAGGAAGGTTGGCATAAAAGTTAATAGTCTAGCAGATAAATGGACCACTAGAAGTTTAGAAGCTCAATTCATTTGACCTGACTGTTACGTTTTCATGTTGTATTGTCCGATGTAGCACCATAACCTTCGCCTTCAGTTCTCCTAGGCTCCTGAACAACATAGCAAATGTCTAATAGTCTGGTTTCAAAACCATGCATATCTTGACAACATCGAACAATGTCTCTCCTTGTTTCACAAAGGGTCTCTGTTAGGGAGTGGACTTGTGTCTGGAGCGCAGATACAACATTGTTTTGAGCTTGGATCATGAGGCAGTTTGGACGAGTTTTCCTTAACAACCAACCTAGTATTACGCAGGAACGTGCTTTTGGAACTATTAGTGGATAGGTACTGACCCACTTCAACAAGAGCTGACATTGCGGTTATAGTTGCCTCACCACCTTCAGAAGGTGGCGGTTCCACCATTTTTCCATAGCTCGCTGAGAAGTTGAGGTTTTACATTAGTAGTACCAGAACAGAAGATATTAAGGAGGTAGCAAAACCAAACAAAATAGCTTTGGTCTATATACATAACTTATTCTGGTGAACCCATGTAAAATATTAGTTGTATTTTATTGCAAAGTACATAATAAAACCAGGTTCCAAACATATGACCATGTACCATCGCTAATCTATTGTCTATTTCTTCACATTGTATTGAGGGCTAAGGATAAAGAGACGAAGTTTATAATACGGTAAGCATAGTATGACATCATTCATATCACAAAACAACTCATAACAGACAAACAGGCAATTGTAATGTTGTGTGGGCAAGTCGAGCACGGAACTAGATTATAGGTCAAGATCAAAGGAACATCACTACTCTCTTTTAAACCTTGTAAGGTGCAATGGTACAGTATGACAATTGTGTATAAAATTGAAAAGAGTAATAGACATTGGCTGCAAACCATGCAGTTCAAGGCACAAGTCAGAGTAAGTAGTAGTTAAAAGGCATGAGGATTAAGGACTTACAACATTGGCTTTGACTGGTGTAGTCATGCCCTTCTTCTTGCTGGTGTGACAGTCCTTGAAGATTTCCACAGCATTTGGTTCATGTACTTTTTAGTCCTTGTGGGCTTTCCTCTGCATTTGGAACAAGTCAATATAGATCTGATAATATGGTACAACGAAAAGAGTGAAACAGCAGCTAATTAAAAGAGCCTCGCAGTGTGCAATATAGCTACGAGATCCTGTCGTCTGTTGGAATTTCACTTTCATACGGTTGGCCTTGTTCTTTGAACAGTTCACCTACAAGAAGATAGATTTGTGTGGCACATGTGTAAATAGGACTTCAGCATGTGATTTGATCACATATATATAATGTACCTGATACTTCGGATCAGACCAGTGTTTAACGAGGCCCCTCCAGTCTTCATCCGATATATTTTCCACTGGAGATGTTTGGGAAAGTTCACTCTTAGCCTTGCCTTCAAAGTGAGTTTTCCTCAAGTTATACCGATGCTGTCGCAGAGCAGACTTGAAAACATGGGTGCAAGCTTGTCTGGTTGCATAATCTTGGCTATCCAACTTGAACCTCATCTGTTGAAAATTATGGGAGTCTCATTATCAGCAACCTAAGAAGTATGGGACAGAGCAAGACGATATTGCTAGTTTCCACACATAACCTTACTTACAGATAAATGGCCGAGGAAGGTGTTGAACTGGGTTTCATCTTTGTCATTCCTGTACTGAATCCATATTGGGAGGATACGTACATGACACCTAATGGCAACCGCTGCCTCTGATACTAACTTGGCTGACTCTGTAGCATCACGTGGCCTTTTTAAACCCACCTCAAAACGGATCTCCGTTCTTCCTCCTCTAGATTTAGTTAACCTGTCAAGCATTATCCCTGATGTTTGTTTCCTCTTGTGCCTAGATGCTAGTCTGACAACGAACATATGAAGTGTTAGTGTACATCAAACTGTGAGACTACATATAAAGAAGCATGCAATTGTAACTTGACTCCACAAACTACCTTCTTGCTATTGAAGCTCACAAGGTTCATCTGATCTTGCCAACTCGTCTTGTGTCAAGAGTGCTTGGGAAGTAGTGTCAAGTGGCAAGGGAGCTTGGGAACATGCTCCTAGCTCAGTTGACGCACGAGTAACTCGTGTAGCTGGTAGTACTGTGGAAGGTGTTGCAAGAACTAGGGTTGTCTCTGCTTGTTTGGTGGCAGCTATTTGTTTCTGTTTGGCTTTTTCTGCAGGTTGTGTAGCATGGGATACCCTGTTTGTAGAATTTTCTGCTGGACTTTGACCTTCTATTGCACCATCAGTACCAGCAGAATCTGTAGGATTCTTCTGGTTCTCATTCCCTGCCATTCTGTGTTTCTTCCTCTTTCTCTGTGCCATGTTAAGTCGAGCCGATAAGAAGAATGAATAACAATTTAGTTCTTGAGAACAAATTGATGCGTGATACAGACGAACTGAACTTTGATGTTAGACAACCACATGATAGGAGGATGTAATATGTACGAAAAATAGGACGGAAGAGATAAACAGAACTATGATGTGTAAACTAAGCAGAAGACATTTCACTAAATTAGAAGCAATGCAATGGAAGGTAGACACCATATGAAAGATGCTACAAATATCGCTCTGCCAAGTTAACAGTGTCTCATCATAAATGGAATTTAAAAAAATGTGAAGCAGTACAAGAAATAAATCATATGCAACATGTAAACAACATCACACTATGAAGTTAGAGGTCTCTCGTCATTAGTGCCATTGCATATTCACAGCTTATGATGTGTAAACTAAGGAGAAGTCATTTCAACAAATTAGAAGCAATGAAAGATAGACACCATATGAAAGATGCAACGAATATCATTCTACCAAGTTAAAAATGTCTCGTCATAAGTGCCATTTTAACAAATTAGTAGTACAAGCTAGAAAAGAATGCGAGATGTTACCTATATCACACTTCGAAGTCAAACGTGTCTTATGATAAGTGATTGTTACAGGTTACACAACAATAGTAATTTGATGTAAGAACATGGTGTGATAGACAGATATTGTATGTTCTAGAAACAGGAACACGTGTCTTATTCAAGTATAATGTGTAAAGTAAGCAGATGGAATTCAACAAAATTAGAAGCAATACAAGCTAGACATCACACATAACATGCAACCACATATAAGAGTGCCAAGTTAGAGGGATCACCGGTGATGGTGGACTAGGGGAGACGTGCTCATCATAAACACAACTACGTTGAGTGTCTATGCATGTGTTGTCTTGGAAATCATCTTGGGGGAATGGAGGAGTAGAAACTGTAGAGGCCCTCCATTTGGAAGGAGCACCTTTATCCGCTGCCATGCTAACTTCCTTCTACTTTATTGATTTTGAATTGTCAAGTAAAACCGACAAGAAAAAGCAATAAAATTCTCTCTTCTGAACTCATTCATGCATGATACTGACAATCACTACTTTGATGTAAGGCAAACACATGATACCAGGATGGAATATGTATGAAAAACAGGACGGCATGGCATGTTCACAACTGTTTGTGTAAACTAAGCAGAAACCATTCCAACAAATAAGAAGCAATGTGAGCTAGACACCACATGAAAGATGCAACTAGTATGACTCTGCCAAGTTAAAAGCGTCCCATCATAAATGGAATTTCAACAAATTAGAAGCATCGCATGCTATAAATCATATGAAAGATGCAACTAATATCGCACTGCATATACTAAAGGTGTCTCGTCATATTGATTGATGCGGGATACAAAAAAACAATAGTTTTATGTAAGGACATGCTTAATAGACAGATGTACTATGTACTAAATACAGGAAGGCATGTCGCATTAACAAGTATAATATATAAGCTAAGAGGAATAGCACATCCAATTTAACTAGATTGGAAGAATTACTATCTAGACACTATATGCAACATGCAACCACATATCACGCTGCCAAGTTAGAGCAAGCACCTGCGATGCTAGTGTAGGGGAAATGCGGTAATCAACTACAGAGCTACGTTCATTATCTTCATCTAGCCTTGCTATTTCTTGAGAATAATGTCGGGAGGCTGACGCTGCATTCTTTAAATGAGTAGTCCACTTGCCTGACTGCCTCATCATAAATGATTGATGAGGGATACACAAGAACATTAGTTTGATGTAAGAACATGGTTAATACAAAGATGTACTAGTATGTACCAAAAACAGAAAGGCATGTCATACTCAAATGTATAATGTGTAAGCTAAGCAGATGCAATTTAACCAAATTGGAAGCAATACAAGCTAGACATCCGGCTGGAGTGGTGAGCATGATCATCTAGGACCTGAGAGCTTGGTGGGAGGCGAGCTGCTTCACCACCATCGCGGCTTTTTAGTTGTCTTCCAGGTGATGCATGTCTTTGTTGGGCTTGTCACTGGCTCGGCCAGTGCCCTGACTAGCTATTTGTCTTCTGGTGCTCACGGGATGGCAGTTCATGTAAAAAATATCTTTCCTTATCTTAATAAAGACCGACTACGGCCTTTCGAATACAAGCTAGACACCATATGGAACATGCAACCACATATGACACCGCGAAGTTAAAGCAAGAACCTGGGATGGTGGTTCATTGTGAGCGAGGTCATCAACTCCAGAGCTATGTTTACCGTCTCCATCTGCTGACACTGCACCCTTTATAGCGCTGTAACGTGTCGTGCTTACCCGCGTAGAAAGCTAGAGAAACTTCTCTCTTTTCTTTTCTGGTTCTCTTGAGGCAGACTCCGAAATACCCGTGCATAAAAACACAATAGTGAGAGTATGGGTGAAGTGTGTGCAGAACTAGTGCACTGTAAAAGTATCAGATAGCAGGTGGCTAAAAAATAAATGATAGGAGACATATGATAGCTCTACAACATTGCATGGCAAACAAAATTAGATTCTACTCCGTATGATTTTGTAATATATGAGCACAGGAAATGCAGGTACTCCTCCAGCACACCACCACATGTGGTCATATCAAGATAACAGTCGACTGAAAATAAATAGGTTAGTCAATTTTTTTAATGAACCGTCCGATCTATAAGGAACGGGCGGATGGCCTTCGTCTACCTCCCGCCAGTCACTGTTGCCGATCTTTCTCGAACCACCAGCAACCACCGGCCCAAACCCCTGCCTCCGCCGCCCCGCCCTCCCCTCTACCTCACACCACCGCCGTGCTTGGCAGCGCCCCCAGGCCATCCCTTTAATCCCGGCTGACCTCCAGATCGGGCGCCAATAGCTCTAGGCCCCACACGACCCTAAGATAAACACCGAGGCACTGCTTCCCCGGCGTAATAGGTGTACTAGCACCTGTTACACCGGGGAATGCTTCCGTTAATTGGTAATCAACTGACTAGGAATTTAAATTCAGGGGGGCGACGGACCTCTAGCTAAGGTGAAATAGTATATGAGGAGAAACCATATGCATCGTGAGTTACTAGGAACATCTAGTATCAAGAAGAATCGGTCAACTAGTGTGTTCTATGGGATGAATACCATGCAAGCAGACACGTAAGATTTGCACGAATAAGAAGAGGAGTACCCTTATCGGTTGCCAGTGTGGTCTCCTCCATATGTCGCAGCGATCTTCTTTTTTCTCCCGGGGGAACCGATGTTTTGGAGAACCGTCGATCCTTGGACAAATCCATGGCTAAATTGTTGACTGTGTTGTCGTGGCCATATATCGGCGGAGGGGAAGCAGATCCGAGGTGGTGAAGGATGGCGTAGCAGGAACAGCTCCAGTGCGGTGGAGGGTGGCGAAGTTGGAGAGGCAACGGTGAGGCGCAGGACGGCGTGGTTGAACTGGCTCGGGTACGGACGGCTCGTGCTCAGCTTCAACTACTAGCCGTGGAGGGTGTTGCGGTTGAGGTTGCAGTGGACGATGACGTTGGGGTATCGGCTCCGGCGTGATGGAGGAGGGCGGCGGTTGATGGGTGGGATGGGGTGGCGGACGGAGGACGTCGGGGTTTCGCGGCTGGTGGAGAGGTAGTTTTTGCGCCCACGGAGTACGAATGGGGAATCGGACGAGTGGGCGAGTGGGGGGGGAGGGGGAGAACCATGTTTCGGTCTGGGATGCGCTTGTTTTTGGCTTTTTTGAACAGAAGATGGGCCGCGCTTGTTTGAAATTTTGGGAAAGTACAAACTTTGCCCCCCTCTTAAATTTCGGACCTACTGCGGGTCGAGGTAGGATGGTAATCCCAGGTGTCCCAAATAGTGGGCGGGAGCGATTTCGGCCGCGTGCACGTGTGCTTAGGCGGCCATTGTGTATGAATGTTTTTCGGAGGCGGTTGTGTGGCGTCTAGATGAAGCTACAAACCTACCCCGGTTTAGACCTTTGGACGTCGGGCCGGTAGGTTTCATGGGTCGAAGTTATTAGAAAAGTAATTTCCTTGTACTACCAAACATTGGTCTCACGCGGTTTCGGGCGAGTAGAGGCTCTTTTGGCGCTTCGTTCGAAATTTTGAAACACAAGCATTCACGTTTAGAGTACTCTTGAACTTTAAGGATTGACCTAAATAGACAACGTTAAATTTGACCTTGTATGTTTGAAAACCTCATTAAATTATCCGCTTCTTTTTGAAATTTTGAAACTTGAAAATCCTATAACTACAATTATTTTGGAATGGGTGAGCTAAATTTGAATCTATTTTGTACACGACTACATATGCTATTATGTACCAAATCAGAGCAAAGATTGGTGCCCCCATAATTTAGGTATGATTTACAAATGCCATGATATCAAATTCAAATAATTGAATGGACTTCATGTTCAATTTGATTTTTTTTAAACCACCTCAAGTTGAATTCAAATGTATGGTAGTTCATAGGTAGCTATTTATAATGTTCATTGTGTAACTTTCGTATGTATAATGTGCTTTACACACACAGCATGAACTATACTCACGTTTATATTTGATTGCTAAAGCGATGCATTGTTTGGAGTTCAAAATACTAACTATGTGGATCAATTGTGTCAAATAATAACATAGACATGCTCAAATTCGACAGAATCTAGATGTCTGATGGATCAATGACCGTTCCTTAAGCAAACTGCAAATATCATGATCCCATCCTAATATTTGGATACAATTTATATCTTTACTATCAATGTGTACAGCAGTATTTTACGTGTAGTTTCACTCTCCATCGGTGGTCTCTCACACATGTTCACGCACTCTCTCCCGAGGTGTCTTTCTCGCACACATGCTCTCGATATAACCCTCCATCCCTCTCGTAACCATTTACGACTATTTTCACTAACCTTTATCATAAGCACTCTTCCTCTTGCAAGCATACACACGCACAATGCCCATCGACCCTTTCTATATACATAGACCTGCCTATGTGTCTCCTGTATGCACATTATCTTTAGGCCTATCTCTCACGCATTGTCTCACACCTCTCTTCCTAATCGACGAGTAAGATTCTAGCAGAGCATTCTGTAGGATGCCCCTTAAAGTTAGGTTGGATGAATTGTAATATCAGAGATAAAGGGGTTACCTTAGTCCGAGAACCTAGGGTTACAAATCCTAGCCGGCTTTGTCAGTGGACACAGAGTCCTTCACAATTCTACTATTTTTGTCTTGTACGACTAGTCATCCATGGGTCTTCCTAAATGCGTCACAGGCCGACCAATGTGGCGCAGGACGGAACCGAACGAAGGGCCTCACCTTGACCCACCGGACCTCACGCAGTGACACACCCTCTGCCCCCACGTCTCATTATCTTCCCACACCCACACATACCAACATAAACACCACACACACAGAAAATTTCTCCTGGTGCCTCTATTCCCTCCCCCTTGCATATACACACTCATGGGAATGCAATCTCTTGTCATGACGTCATATTCGTCTCTCTCTCTCTAGATCACTCTCATTTCTCGTGCTATCTCTCCCACGCCCCCCCCCCCCCCTCCCCCCCCTGTCGGCCCCTCTATCCATGCCTCTCTCGAATACGTAATACACACACATACCTCTCTAGGCCCCGCCAAATGCATCAACTACACATTCACACATGTTACATCATGTACCCCATTGATCTAAAAAGCCCTCTCTCCACGTTTACTTCGCATACAACATTCCTTTTGAATAAAGTGTGGCCAAAAAATTACTTTAGAATTTCTACATATATACAACATTACAAAGTTATATGGAGGAGTATGAACGCTAATTTGCATTGCGTGGTGCCCACAATGATATTTATTCTGCACTGTGAATTTGTATATTTTTATACTATATATAAAGTTAGTCATAATAAAGAGAAACGAAGAGCATCTCTCTCTCCATCGCATACCCCCCTCTACGCCCCTTTCACGTACGCACACAAACTATCTCCAGGTCCTCTAAAAGTAAGCTCCCAGCACATTCACACATGTTTCATCTTTCTCTCGCGATATATACAGTGACAATCATTGTATTTGAAGCGAAAGCACGATACGTACATTGGACTTCATAATCCACTCATTACAGTCACCATTTATGTTTTGTGGTTATTATACGGTCATGGGCTCACCATACAACTCTGTATTTGCTCTAGACACGACTAATTGACCAGTTAAACGCTCCACATGGCACCTCTAGTGTTGCATCACATTATCTCACTACCATCAGGCCCACCTGACGGCTTGTATATACTCTACATCTACACTCTTATAAAATACACTCTTATAAAAAACAGAGTTGGTGATGATGGTGTGCCTGCCATCCTGCAATATAGGCCGTCCGATTTATATCTGGCGGATAGGAAAGAAACTATGGCAATTTTGCAAAAAGGTACCCACACACCTCTCTACATTTGCAAATAAGGCCTTCCCTCGTTCATCCTTTTCTCTCACAAGATAAACTAGTCATACAAATTCATCTTGATGTTACGTGCAACGCACGGGCATCTTACTAGTAAGAATGAAAACAAACGACAAAAAAATATTGGACGGTGGTTCGAAGTCATGAAAGCGGGCACAGCGAACAAGGTGGCCTTGTATTGGTATGCTGAGCCATCTGTTTCTATTTTAACGCACAGGAGCTGGTGTGGTGATTATATATACACACACACACACGCATGCACACGAACTGCATGCACGCAACACTCACACTAACACATGCACCCACGCACGCACGCAACACTCACATGTACACACGCAGCCACGCATGCACGCAACACTCACACGCACGCATGCATGCACACACCAGTACACCACACGACCAACACACTCTCTCATACTCAAGTGCTCAACCTACACGTGCATGTGCACACATCAGGCCCTGGCAGACACATACACAACCACGTGATTCCCGCGCACGGGTTGGAGTCATGTCGCGCCTGCGTAAATTTGTGTTTATCTGACCTTTTCCCTATGCCAACTGACAGGTGGGACCCACAAGGAACATGGTCAATTTAACTAGTCAACATGGTGCCATGCAAACTATTTGGCCGGTCAACAGAGTGCAATCAGTTGCTGAACCGTGAGCAAGTGACCGTATAATCACCACAAAACGTATATAGTGACCATAATCAGCTTATTCTGAAGTTCGGTGAACATATTATGCTTTTCTCTCTGTAGGCCCTCCAAAACTACATCTCTACACTTTCTCGCATGTTACATCTAACAACTATGCAATACAGCACTACTACTACACTGTAACACAATAAATCATATTTGTTTTTAGTTTTACTAGATATCATATTGTTACTTAATTATTCAGTTTGCATACATTAAAATTGCCTTTGAAATGTATGGCCAGTATCATATACTACGCGGGAAAAATCCCGCCCTTTCCTGTTTAATCAGGTTTGTATCGAGGGATCGTGCTAAACGGTAAAACTATAGTACTATACAGTACAAGTGACAGTTCACTCGTCGTGTCGTGTACTCCTCCGTCCTAAGAGTGGAGCGCTCGCTTTCATAAATCTTCTAGTCCCTTTCACTGACATGTGGGACATTGATACGTCTCCAACATATCCATAATTTATGAAGTATTCATGCTATTGTACTATCCTTCTAGGATGTTTTATATGCATTTATATGATATCTTATATGATTTTTGGGACTAACCTATTAACCTAGAGCCCAGTGCCAGTTTCTGTTTTCTCCTTGCTTTAGAGAATTGTAGAAAAGGAAAACTAAAGTGAGTCCAATTGACGTGCCACTTGACGGAGATCATTTTTGGACCATAAGAAGCCCACGGAGTACCAGAAGCATGCCAGAAGAGTCCCGGTCTGCCCACGAGGGTGGGGGGTGCGCCCACCCCCCTAGGGCGCGTCCCCCTTCCTCGTGGACAGCCCAGAGACCCCCCAGACGTGAAATCAACGCAAAACTCTTCTATATATACCCAAACTTCCAGAAAGGAACCTAGATCGGGAGTTCCGCCGCCAGAAACCTCCGTAGCCACCGAAAACCAATCTAGGCCCTCTCTGGCACCCTACCCGAGGGGGCCATCATCACCGGAGAGCATGGAGGAGGATCCCAAAGAGGACATCATCACCATGAAGGCCAAGGACCAGAGGGAGAACCTCTCCCCATCTAGGGGGGGCCATGGAGGAAGAAGCACAAGGGGGAGAACCTCTCCTCCTCTCTCTCGGTGGCACCGGAGTGCCATCAGGAGGGGAATCATCGCCGCGGTGATCGTCTTCATCAACATCACCATCCTCGTCTCTTTTACGCGGTCCACTCTCCCGCACCCCACTGTAATCCCTACTTGAACATGGTGCTTTATGCCACATATTATGATCCAATGATGTGTTGCCATCCTATGATGTTTTGAGTAGATATCTTTTGTCTTTGGGTTGATTGATGATCTAGATTGGTATGAGTTGTATGTTTTACTTTGGTGCTGTCCTATGGTGCCCTCCGTGTCACGCAAGTGTGAGGGATTCCCACTGTAGGGTGTTGCAATACG
Organism: Triticum urartu; assembly: GCF_003073215.2. Lineage (NCBI taxonomy): Eukaryota > Viridiplantae > Streptophyta > Magnoliopsida > Poales > Poaceae > Triticum > Triticum urartu. The sequence goes on along the minus strand of NC_053022.1, from coordinate 91,809,614 downwards.
TTTATGATTCACTTATAGTGGGTTGCGTGAGTGACTGAAACACAAACCCGAGTAAGGGGGTTGTTGTGTATGGGATAAAGAGGACTTGATGCTTTAATGATATGGTTGGGTTTTACCTTAATGATCTTTAGTAGTTGTGGATGCTTGCTAGAGTTCCAATCATAAGTGCATATGATCCAAGTAGAGAAAGTATGTTAGCTTATGCCTCTCCCTCATATGAAACTGCAATAGTGATTACCGGTCTTGTTAACGATTTCCTAGGAAAATTCTGTGTTGGGGAGCGTAGTAATTTCAAAAAATTTCCTACGCACACACAAGATCATGTGATGCATAGCAACGAGAGGGGAGAGTATTGTCTACGTACCCAACGCAGACCGACTGCGGAAGCGCTGACACGACGTAGAGGAAGTAGTCGTACGTCTTCACGATCCAACCGATCAAGCACCGAAACTACGGCACCTCCGAGTTCGAGCACACGTTCAGCCCGATGACGATCCCCGGACTCCGATCCAGCAAAGTGTCGGGGAAGAGTTCCGTAAGCACGACGGCGTGGTGACGATCTTGATGTACTACAGCAGCAGGGCTTCGCCTAAACTCCGCTACAGTATTATCGAGGAATATGGTGGCAGGGGCACCGCACACGGCTAAGGAATAGATCACGTGGATCAACTTGTGTGTCTAGAGGTGTCCCCTGCCTCCGTATATAAAGGAGCCAAGGGGGAGGGCTGGCCGGCCAAGGAGGAGGGCGCAGGAGAGTCCTACTCCCTCTGGGAGTAGGATTCCCCCCCCCAATCCTAGTCCAACTAGGATTCCTCGGAGGGGGAAAAGAGGAGGAGGGGGCCGGCCACCTCTCCTAGTCCTAATAGGACTAGGGGAAGGGGGAGGCGCGCAGCCCATCTAGGGCAGCCCCTTCTCTTTTCCACTAAGGCCCACTATGGCCCATATAGCTCCCCGGGGGTTCCGGTAACCCTCCCGGTATTCCGGTAAAATCCCGATTTCACCCGGAACACTTCTGATATCCAAACATAGGCTTCCAATATATCAATCTTTACGTCTCGACCATTTCGAGACTCCTCGTCATGTCCATGATCACATCCGGGACTCTGAACAACCTTCGGTACATCAAAATGTATAAACTCATAATATAACTGTCATGGTAACCTTAAGCGTGCGGACCCTACGGGTTCGAGAACAATGTAGACATGACCGAGACATGTCTCCGGTCAATAACCAATAGAGGGACCTGGATGCCCATATTGGCTCCTACATATTCTACGAAGATCTTTATCGGTCAGACCGCATAACAACATACGTTGTTCCGTTTGTCATCGGTATGTTACTTGCCCGAGATTCGATCGTCGGTATCCAATACCTAGTTCAATCTCGTTACCGGCAAGTCTCTTTACTCGTTCCGTAATACATCATCTCACAACTAACATATTAGTTGTAATGCTTGCAAGGCTTATGTGATGTGCATTACCGAGAGGGCCCAGAGATACCTCTCCGACAATCGGAGTGACAAATCCTAATCTCGAAATACGCCAACCCAACATCTACCTTTGGAGACACCTGTAATGCTCCTTTATAATCACCCGGTAACGTTGTGACGTTTGGTAGCACCCAAAGTGTTCCTCCGGCAAACGGGAGTTGCATAATCTCATAGTCATAGGAACATATATAAGTCATGAAGAAAAGCAATAGCAACATACTAAACGATCGGGTGCTAAGCTAATGGAATGGGTCATGTCAATCAGATCATTCAACTAATGATGTGACCTCGTTAATCAAATAACAACTCATTGTTCATGGTTAGGAAACATAACCATCTTTGATTAACGAGCTAGTCAAGTAGAGGCATACTAGTGACACTTTGTTTGTCTATGTATTCACACATGTATTATGTTTCCGGTTAATACAATTCTAGCATGAATAATAAACATTTATCATGATTATAAGGAAATAAATAATAACTTTATTATTGCCTCTAGGGCATATTTCCTTCATTCTGCACACCAATCCACCATTATTCCACACTCGCTATTTATAATATTTAGTAATATATACTAACTTTATGATAACAGCACCTACTTTCATATTTTAGCTCTCTGATATCATACAAAGTTATCCACTTCATACCCACAACATAGTTTTATTTCTCGTTTCTAGTTGGAAGCAAACGTTCGGTGTACGTAGAGTCATATTGGCAGATGGGGCTTGAGAGAATATTGATCTTACCTTTAGCTCCTTGTGGGTTCGACACTCCATACTTATCACTTCCACCTTTGGAAATTTCTACGATGATTCCTTGCACTTGGGGATTATCAAGCTCTTTTCTGGCGCCGTTGCCGGGGAGCAATAGCGTGGGGTTGATATTCTCGTGTGTGCTTGTTTGCTTTCTTCACTAAATAGATTTTGTTTTTCCTTTTTGTTTCTGTTTAGTTCTGGGTGAAACATACACAAAAAATTAAAAGAATGAAAATACCAAAAAAATACATACCTCTCATGCCTAATTTTTTTTGAAAAAGAGAAGTGATTGGAAATTTATGCATTGAAGAAGTGAGGGTCGACCTTGAGCACTTGTGTTCATGCTGACAGAAAAAATGTAGAATTTTTCATGGAAGTTTCTCTGTAAATAATTATCCCCTTATATTTATCCATTGTATTATAAAAATAATGTGCCAAGCTTTGGTTTTAGGATGATTAGATTGCTTGTTTACTATGTGCAGAACAAAAACAGAAACTTTGGCTGTAGCGCGTGATTTTACATTTTTTACTGGAAAGTCAAATGGGTCTGAAAATTTTTGCACATTAATTATGTATAAATTTTTCAAATTTTCAAATTTATTTAATAATTTTTGGTGTTACAAAAGTTTACTAAACCTCCAGATTACTACACACTGTCCTGTTTTAGACAGATTCTGTTTTCTATGTGTTGTTTGCTTATTTAGATGGATCTATGAGTAGTATCGGAGGGTATGAACCATGTAAGTCTCCCACTTGCACTAGATTCAATAATCTAGATTACACAGTAATGATTCTAACACCCATGGAGCTTTGGTGCTGATCATGTTTTGCTCGTGGAAGAGGCTTAGTCAACGGGTCTGCAACATTCAGATCCGTATGTATCTTGCAAATCTCTATGTCTCCCACCTGGACTAGATCCCGGATGGAATTGAAGCGTCTCTTGATGTGCTTGGTTCTCTTGTGAAATCTGGATTCCTTTGCCAAGGCAATTGCACCAGTATTGTCACAAAAGATTTTCATTGGACCCGATGCACTAGGTATGACACCTAGATCGGATATGAACTCCTTCATCCAAACTCCTCGTTTGCTGCTTCCGAAGCAGCTACATACTCCGCTTCACATGTAGATCCCGCCACAACGCTTTGTTTAGAACTGCACCAACTGACAACTCCACCGTTTAATGTGAACACGTATCCGGTTTGCGATTTAGAATCGTCCGGATCAGTGTCAAAGCTTGCATCAACGTAACCATTTACGATGAGCCCTTTGTCACCTCCATATACGACAAACATATCCTTGGTCCTTTTCAGGTATTTCAGAATGTTCTTGACCGCTGTCCAGTGATCCACTCCTGGATTACTTTGATACCTCCCTGCTAGACTTATAGCAAGACACACATCAGGTCTGGTACACAGCATTGCATACATGATAGATCCTATGGCTGATGCATAGGGAACATCTTATATTCTCTCTATCTTCTGCAGTGGTCGGGCATTGAGTCTTACTCAACTTCACACCTTGCAACACAGGCAAGAATCCTTTCTTTGCTTGATCCATTTTGAACTTCTTCAAAATCTTTTCAAGGTATGTGCTTTGTGAAAGTCCAATTAAGCGTCTTGATCTATCTCTATAGATTTAATGCCAATATATAATGTAAGCAGCTTCACCGAGGTCTTTCATTGAAAAACTCTTATTCAAGTATCCCTTTTATGATGCCAGTCCAGAAATTGCTATATCATTTCAATCAACAATATTTCATCCACATAAAATATTAGAAATGCAGCAACCATATATCTAGTTGAGAGCAAACGAGCGTCTAATATATATTTGAGCTGCATCCACTCACGCACAATTTCTACTTGATAAAGATAAAACAGCGCTTCTGCAAAACTTTACTAGTATTAGGACAAAGCCCAAATGCTACTTATGATGACACACACACTAACTGCATAATTGTCGTAAAAGATATGTTACCAACTACCATATGGGAAGTGTCACGTTGCATCCAGAGTCCAGTGATTAACTTGGGATATCGCGTTGTGACAGGCGTGTGGCAACAAGTTAGTTTTTAGCATGCACCTTGATGCAACAAACACCGTTCTGGTATGCATCATAGTACCAACTGCTCTTGCTTACAGAAAAATAAATCGATATCAAGTGAAGATGCAGATTGTGACATCCACTACTCTCTGCAAATTATGTCAATCAGTCTCATATAAATGTCGCGGGCAATTGCTAACATAGTCCGAAGGCTGAAGAGTACTGATAGCCAATCGACTACGGGTGAGAAGGTTCTGCATGCGTGTAGTTGCACCTAACGCTTGAACTTGTCAAAGAACTCTTTATGGGACCGAGGACGGAGCATTCTATAAGACACAAGTATACAATTACCAGAGTGGTCGAGCCGTACAGTACTGACTTCATCGAAGGTATAAAATTTATGCTAACTCTATCTCGTCTTGTCCCGATACAATAGGCTAAGAGTACAAAGACGCAAAGATCCTAATATGTTGTTTCATCATAATTGGTGATCCCATCTTCAGCACGTATTAGGATGAGGGCTATTACAGAGACAGGTTGGCTGGACTCTGGCTTCACATCGCAATGTCTTCATGTAGTTCGTAGGTTCATCATGATCTAGTAGCATGACTTCCAGAACTGGATTACCGTACCACTCTGGTGCCGATCTTACTCTGTTTGATCTACGAGGTTCAGTAGTATCTTGTTCTGAAGTTTCATGATCATTATCATTAACTTCCTCACTTATTGGTGTAGGTGTCACAGAAACAGTTTTCTGTGATGTACTACTTTCCAACAAGGGAGCAGGTACAGTTACCTCGTCAAGTTCTACTTTCCTCCCACTCACTTCTTTCGAGAGAAACTCCTTCTCAAGAAAGTTTCTGAATTTAGCAACAAAAGTTTTGCCTTCGGATCTGTGATAGAAGGTGTATCCAATAGTTTCCTTTGGATATCCTATGAAGACATATTTCTCCGATTTGGGTTCGAGCTTATCAAGTTGAAGCTTTTTCACATAAGCATCGCAGCCCCAAACTTTCAGAAACGACAACTTTGGTTTCTTGCCAAACCATAGTTCATAAGGCGTCGTCTCAACGGATTTTGATGGTGCCCTGTTTAATGTGAATGCGGCCGTCTCTAGAGCGTATCCCCAAAATGATAGCGGTAAATCAGTAAGAGACATCATAGATCGCACCATATCTAGTAAAGTACGATTACGACGTTCGGACACACCATTACGCTGTGGTGTTCCGGGTGGCGTGAGTTGCGAAACTATTCCACAATTTTTCAAATGTACACCAAACTCGTAACTCAAATATTCTCCTCCACGATCAGATCGTAGAAACTTTATTTTCTTGTTACGATGATTTTCCACTTCACTCTGAAATTCTTTGAACTTTTCAAATGTTTCAGACTTATGTTTCATTAAGTAGATATAACCATATCTGCTTAAATCATCTGTGAAGGTGAGAAAATAACGATATCCGCCACGAGCCTCAATATTCATCGGACCACATACATCTGTATGTATGATTTCCAACAAATCTGTTGCTCTCTCCATAGTACCGGAGAATGGTGTTTTAGTCATCTTGCCCATGAGGCACGGTTCGCAAGTACCAAGCGATTCATAATCAAGTGGTTCCAAAAGTCCATCTGTATGGAGTTTCTTCATGCGCTTTACACCGATATGACCTAAACGGCAGTGCCACAAATAAGTTGCACCATCATTATCAACTCTGCATCTTTTGGCTTCAACATTATGAATATGTGTATCACTACTCTCGAGATTCAATAAGAATAGACCACTCTTCAAGGGTGCGTGACCATAAAAGATATTACTCATATAAATAGAACAACCATTATTCTCTGATTTAAATGAATAACCGTCTCGCATCAAACAAGATCCAGATATAATGTTCATGCTTAACGCTGGCACCAAATAACAATTATTTAGGTCTAATATTAATCCCGAAGGTAGATGTAGAGGTAGCGTGCCGACCGCGATCACATCGACTTTGGAACCGTTTCCCACGCGCATCGTCACCTCGTCCTTAGCCAATCTTCGCTTAATCCGTAGCCCCTGTTTCGAGTTGCAAATATTAGCAACAGAACCAGTATCAAATACCCAGGTGCTACTGCGAGCATTAGTAAGCTACACATCAATAACATGTATATCACATATACCTTTGTTCACCTTGCCATCCTTCTTATCCGCCAAATACTTGGGGCAGTTCCGCTTCCAGTGACCAGTCTGCTTGCAGTAGAAGCACTCAGTTTCAGGCTTAGATCCAGACTTGGGTTTCTTCTCTTGAGCAGCAACTGGCTTGCCGTTCTTCTTGAAGTTCCCCTTCTTCTTTCCTTTGCCCTTTTTCTTGAAACTAGTGGTCTTGTTGACCATCAACACTTGATGCTCTTTCTTGATTTCTACCTCCGCAGCTTTCAGCATCACGAAGAGCTCGGGAATAGTCTTGTTCATCCCTTGCATATTATAGTTCATCACGAATCTCTTGTAGCTTGGTGGCAGTGATTGGAGAATTCTGTCAATGACGCAATCATCTGGAAGATTAACTCCCAATTGAATCAAGTGATTATTATACCCAGACATTTTGAGTATATGCTCACTGACAGAACTGTTCTCCTCCATCTTGCAGCTATAGAACTTATTGGAGACTTCATATCTCTCAATCCGGGCATTTACTTGAAATATCAACTTCAACTCCTGGAACATCTCATATGCTCCATGACGTTCAAAACGTCGTTGAAGTCCCGATTCTAAGCCGTAAAGCATGGCACACTGAAATATCGAGTAGTCATCAGCTTTGCTCTGCCAGACGTTCATAACATCTGGTGTTGCTCCAGCAGCAGGCCTGGCACCCAGCGGTGCTTCCAGGACGTAATTCTTCTGTGCAGCAATGAGGATAATCCTCAAGTTACGGACCCAGTCCGTGTAATTGCTACCATCATCTTTCAACTTTGCTTTCTCAAGGAACGCATTAAAATTCAACGGAACAACAGCATGAGCCATCTATCTACAATCAACATAAACAAGCAAGATACTATCAGGTACTAAGTTCATGATAAATTTAAGTTCAATTAATCATATTACT